>NC_057794.1:24043670-24128935 GCF_018294505.1 Triticum aestivum
TTTGTATAGTTTTTTTATTTTCTGCATTATTTATTTTCTTCTATTTATTTTTGAGTAATTTTTTTGTATAGTTTTTTATTTTCTGCATTATTTCTTTTCTTCTATTTATTGTCTTCTGGAAATTGAATGCTGCATACTGAACACAAAAAAGTCCGGAGTTCAAATAAGTTCAAAAAACATTGAACTGGCCGTGTAACAGATGAGTTCTCGTCCGAAACCCTGATACTACGAAAGAGTTTGTCCAGTTTGTACACGAAGTGCATCCAGTTTTTGTCGTGACCCTCTCTAGTCTTTCGCGCATGCTATGTGGGTGATATGATGATACCATGCCAAGTTTCAACATTTCCAGGATTCATTTTGTAGCGATTTTCAATTTCACTGTCATTTAGCTCTCTAAACAATTAGGTAAATGACCGAAAAACAACAAATGATGTCAGAACATGTTGGAAATTGATGACGTCGCTTTGAATGCTGCATACTGAACACAAAAGAAGTCCTGAGTTCAAATAAGTTTAAAAAACATTGAAGTGGCCGTGTAACAGATGAGTTCTGGTCCGAAACCATGATACTCCGAAAGAGTTTGTCCAGTTTGTACACGAAGTGCGTCCAGTTTTTGCCGTGACCCTCTCTACTCTTTCGCGCATGCTATGCGGGTGATATGATGATACCATGCCAAGTTTCAACATTTTCAGGATTCATTTAGTAGTGATTTTCAATTTCACGTTCATTTAGCTCTCTAAAGAATTAGGTAAATGACCAAAAAACAACAAATAATGTGAGAACATGTTGGAAATTGATGACGTCGCTTTGAATGCTGCATACTAAACACAAAAGAAGTCCGGAGTTCAAATAAGTTTAGAAAACATTGAAGTGGCCGTGTAACAGATGAGTTCTCGTCCGAAACCTTGATACTCCGAAAGAGTTTGTCCAGTTTGTACACGAAGTGCATCTAGTTTTTGCCGTGACCCTCTCTACTCTTTCACGCATGCTATGCGGGTGATATGATGATACCATGCCAAGTTTTCAACATTTTCAGGATTCATTTTGTAGTGATTTTCAATTTCACGGTCATTTAGCTCTCTAAACAATTAGGTAAATGACCGAAAAACAACAAATGATGTCAGAACATGTTGGAAATTGATGACGTCGCTTTGAATGCTGCATACTGAACACAAAAGAAGTTTGGAGTTCAAATAAGTTATTAAAAATAAAAAAGTGGTGCAATGCTGGTTAATTTGCTTCAAGCCATTCGGAATAGTGTAGACTGCACTGCACATAGCTCAGTGCAATCTATGCTATTCCGCAAGGCTTGAAGCTAATCAACATGCAGGTGAGCATTGCAACTCTTCGTCATTGTCTGTGAACTCACGGCTTATAAACCGCTCATATTGCCTCTCTCTTGGCGAGGTGGGACTAAAAATCAGCTTACAAAGAAACTCTAGTACCGGTTCATGGCATGAACCGGTACTAAAGGTCTTCGTGGGGCCCCAGCCTGACCATAGCCTGACACAGCCTCATTAGTACCAGTTCGTGGCATGAACCGGTATTAAAGGTTGCCCACAAACCGGTACTAATGATGCCCGCCCGCCTAGCCATTGGAACCGGCACTAATGGTCACATTAGTGCTGGCTCAAATTCAAACCGGCACTAATGTGCTTCACATTTGACCCTTTTTCTACTAGTGACTATAGGTGGAATAGAATGGTGGTTGTGGAGAAGACAAAAAGGAGAAGATAGTCTCACATCAACTAGGCATATCAACGGGCTATGGAGATGCCCATCAATAGATATCAATATGAGTGAGTAGGGATTGTCATGCAACGGATGCACTAAGAGCTATAAGTGTATGAAAGCTCAGACTAAAAACTAAGTGGGTGTGCATCCAACTTGCTTGCTCATGAAGACCTCGGGCGTTTGAGGAAGCCCATCACCGGAATATACAAGCCGAGTTCTATAATGAAAATTCCCACTAGTATATGAAAGTGATAACTCAAGAGACTCTCTATATGAAGAACATGGCGCTACTATGAAGCACAAGTGTGGTAAAAGGATAGTAACATTGCCCCTACTCTCTTTTTCTCTCATTTTTTTTATTTTTTTGGTGGGCTTCTTTTGCCTCTTTTTTTATTTGGGCTGCTTTGGCCTCTTTTATTTATTTATTTTGTGAAGTCTGGAGTCTCATCCCGACTTGTGGGGGAATCATAGTCTCCATCATCCTTTCCACACTGGGGCAATGCTCTAATAATGATGATCATCACACTTTTATTTACTTATAACTCAATATTACAACTCGATACTAGAACAAAGATATGACTCTATATGAATGCCTCCGGCGGTGTACTGGGATGTGCAATGATCTAGCGTAGCAATGACATCAAAAAATGGACAAGCCATGAAAACGTCATGCTAGCTATCTTACGATCATGCAAAGCAATATGACAATGAATGCTCAAGTCATGTATATGATGATGATGGAAGTTGCATGGCAATATATCTCGGAATGGCTATGGAAATGCCATGATAGGTAGGTATGGTCGCTGTTTTGAGGAAGGTATATGGTGGGTTTATGGTACCGGTGAAAGTTGCATGGTACTAGAGAGGATAGCAATGGTGGAAGGGTGAGAGTGCGTATAATCCATGGACTCAACATTAGTCATAAAGAACTCACATACTTATTGCAAAAATCTATTAGTCATCGAAACAAAGTACTACGCGCATGCTCCTAGGGGGATAGATTGGTAATAAAAGACCATCGCTCATCCCCGACCGCCACTCATAGGGAAGACAATCAATAAATAAATCATGCTCCGACTTCATCACATAACGGTTCACCATACGTGCATGCTACGGGAATCACAAACTTCAACACAAGTATTTCTACAATACACAACTACCCACTAGCAAGACTCTAATATCACCATCTTTATATTGCAAAACTTTTGCAAAGAATGAAACATATCATATTCAGCGATCTACAAGTTTTATGTAGGATTTTATGACTAACCATGTGAATGACCGATTCCTGTCATCTCTCTAAATAGATATAAATGAAGCAAGAGAGTTTAATTCTTTCTACAAAAGATATGCCCACGCTCTAACACATATAAGTGAAGCAAAAGAGCATTCTACAAATGGCAGTTTTCTATGTAAAGAGAAACAGGCAATCTAAACTTCAAATAATATAAGTGAAGCACATGAAGCATTCTATAAAGCCATACTCAAAAGATATAAGTGAAGTGCATAGAGCATTCTATAAATCAACCAAGGACTATCTCATACCAGCATGGTGCTGATGTCTACTACACAACCTTCTTCTTGTAGACATTGTTGGGCCTCCAAGTGCAGAGGTTTGTAGGACAGTAGGAAATTTCCCTCAAGTGGATGACCTAAGGTTTATCAATCCGTAGGAGGCGTAGGATGAAGATGGTCTCTCTCAAGCAACCCTGCAACCAAATAACAAAGAGTCTCTTGTGTCCCCAACACACCCAATACAATGGTAAATTGTATAGGTGCACTGGTTCGGCGAAGAGATGGTGAAACAAGTGGTATATGGATAGTAGATAAAGGTTTTTGTAATCTGAAAATATAAAAACAGCAAGTTAACTAATGATAAAAGTGAGCATAAACGGTATTGCAATGATAGGAAACAAGGCCTAGGGTTCATACTTTCACTAGTGCAAGTCCTCTCAACAATAATAGCATAATTGGATCACATAACTATCCCTCGACATGCAACAAAGAGTCACTCCAAAGTCACTAATAGCAGAGAACGAACGAAGAGATTATGGTAGGGTACGAAACCACCTCAAAGTTCTTCTTTCCAATCAATCCATTGGGCTATTCCTATAAGTGTCACAAACAGCCCTAAAGTTCATACTAGAATAACACCTTAAGACACAAATCAACCAAAATCCTAATGTCACCTAGATACTCCAATGTCACCTCAAGTATCCGTGGGCATGATTATACGATATGCATCACACAATCTCAGATTCATATACCCAACCAACACATAGAACCTCAAAGAGTGCCCCAAAGTTCCTACCGGAGAATCACGACGAAAACATGTGCCAACTGTTGGGGAACGTAGTAATTTCAAAAAATTTCCTACACACACGCAAGATCATGTGATGCATAGCAACGAGAGGGGGGAGTGTGATCTACATACCTAGTAGATCGACAACGAAAGCGTTTGGTTGATGTAGTCGTACATCTTCACGATCCGACCGATCAAGCATCGAAACTACGGCACCTCCGAGTTCTAGCACACGTTCAGCTCGATGACGATCCCCGGACTCCGATACAGCAAAGTGTCGAGGAAGAGTTCCGTCATCATGACGGCGTGGTGACGATCTTGATGCACTACAGCAGCAGGGCTTCGCCTAAACTCCGCTACAGTATTATCGAGGACTATGGTGGCTGGGGGCGCCGCACACGGCTAAGGAAAAGATCACGTGGATCAACTTGTGTGTCTCTAGGGTGCCTCTGCCTCAGTATATAAAGGGCCAAAAGGGGGGGGGGAGGCTGGCCGGCCACATAGGGCGCGCCAGGAGAGTCCTACTCCCTCTGGGAGTAGGATGCCCCCCAATCCTAGTTCGAATAGGAATTGTGGATGGGGAAAAAGAGAGAGAGGGGCCGGCCCCCTCTCCTTGTCCAATTCGGACCAAGGGAGAGGAGGGGCGCGCGGCCCATGTAGGGCTGCCTCTTCTCTTTTCCACTAAGGCCCATCATGGCCCATTTAGCTCCCGGGGGGTTCCGGTAACCTCCCGGTACTCCGGTAAAATCCCGATTTCACCCGGAACACTTCCGATATCCAAACATAGGCTTCCAATATATCAATCTTTATGTCTCGACCATTTCGAGACTCCTCGTCATGTCCGTGATCACATCCGGGACTCCGAACAACCTTCGGTACATCAAAATGCATAAACTCATAATATAACTATCATCGTAACCTTAAGCGTGCGGACCCTACGGGTTCGAGAACAATGTAGACATGACCGAGACATGTCTCCAGTCAATAACCAATAGCGGGACCTGGATGCCCATATTGGCTCCTACATATTCTACGAAGATCTTTACCGGTCAGACCGCATAACAACATACGTCGTTCCCTTTGTCATCGGTATGTTACTTGCCCGAGATTCGATCGTCGGTATTCCAATACCTAGTTCAATCTCGTTGATGGCAAGTCTCTTTACTCGTTCTGTAATACATCATCCCGCAACTAACTCATTTAGTTGCAATGCTTGCAAGGCTTAAGTGATGTGCATTACCGAGAGGGCCCAGAGATACCTCTCCGACAATCGGAGTGACAAAACCTAATCTCGAAATACGCCAACCCAACATGTACCTTTGGAGACACCTGTAGTACTCCTTTATAATCACCCAGTTACATTGTGACGTTTGGTAGTACCTAAAGTGTTCCTCCGGTAAACGGGAGTTGCATAATCTCATAGTTATAGGAACATGTATAAGTCATGAAGAAAGCAATAGCAACATACTAAACGATCGGGTGCTAAGCTAATGGAATGGGTCATGTCAATCAGATCATTCTCTTAATGATGTGATCCCGTTAATCAAATAACAACTCATTGTTCATGGTTAGGAAACATAACCATCTTTGATTAATGAGCTAGTCAAGTAGAGGCATACTAGTGACACTTTGTTTGTCTATGCATTCACACATGTATTATGTTTCCGGTTAATACAATTCTAGCATGAATAATAAACATTTATCATGATTATAAGGAAATAAATAATAACTTTATTATTGCCTCTAGGGCATATTTCCTTCAGTCTCCCACTTGCACTAGAGTCAATAATCTAGATTACACAGTAATGATTCTAACACCCATGGAGCCTTGGTGCTGATCATGTTTTGCTCGTGGAAGAGGCTTAGTCAACGGGTCTGCAATATTCAGATCCGTATGTATCTTGCAAATCTCTATGTCTCCCACCTGGACTAGATCCCGGATGGAATTGAAGCGTCTCTTGATGTGCTTGTTTCTCTTGTGAAATCTGGATTCCTTTGCCAAGGCAATTGCACCAGTATTGTCACAAAAGATTTTCATTGGACCCGATGCACTAGGTATGACACCTAGATCGGATATGAACTCCTTCATCCAGACTCCTTCATTTGCTGCTTCCTAAGCAGCTATGTACTCCGCTTCACATGTAGATCCCGCTACAACGCTTTGTTTAGAACTGCACTAACTGACAGCTCCACCGTTTAATGTAAACACGTATCCGGTTTGCGATTTAGAATCGTCCGGATCAGTGTCAAAGCTTGCATCAACGTAACCTTTTATGATGAGCTCTTTGTCACTCCATATACGAGAAGCATATCCTTAGTCCTTTTCAGGTATTTCAGGATGTCCTTGACCGCTGTCGAGTGATCCACTCCTGGATTACTTTGGTACCTCCCTGCTAGACTTATAGCAAGGCACACATCAGGTCTGGTACACAGCATTGCATACATGATAGATCCTATGGCTGATGCATAGGGAACATCTTTCATATTCTCTCTATCTTCTGCAGTGGTCGGGCATTGAGTCTTACTCAACTTCACACCTTGTAACAAAGGCAAGAACCCTTTCTTTGCTTGATCCATTTTGAACTTCTTCAAAATTTTGTCAAGGTATGTGGTTTGTGAAAGTCCAATTAAGCGTCTTGATCTATCTCTATAGATCTCAATGCCTAATATGTAAGCATCTTCACCGAGGTCTTTCATGGAAAAACTTTTATTCAAGTATCCCTTTATGCTATCCAGAAATTCTACATCATTTCCAATTAGTAATATGTCATCCACATATAATATCAGAAATGCTACAGAGCTCCCACTCACTTTCTTGTAAATACAGGCTTCTCCAAAAGTCTGTATAAAACCAAATGCTTTGATCACACTATCAAAACGTTTATTCCAACTCCGAGAGGCTTGCACCAGTCCATAAATGGATCGCTGGAGCTTGCACACTTTGTTAGCTCCCTTTGGATCGACAAAACCTTCTGGTTGCATCATATACAACTCTTCTTCCAGAAATCCATTCAGGAATGCAGTTTTGACATCCATCTGCCAAATTTCATAATCATAAAATGCGGCAATTGCTAACATGATTCGGACAGACTTAAGCATCGCTACGGGTTAGAAGGTCTCATCGTAGTCAATCCCTTGAACTTGCCGAAAACCTTTTGCGACAAGTCGAGCTTTGTAGACAGTAATATTACCGTCAGCGTCAGTCTTCTTCTTGAAGATCCATTTATTCTCAATTGCTTGCCGATCATCGGGCAAGTCAACCAAAGTCCACACTTTGTTCTCATACATGGATCCCATCTCAGATTTCATGGCTTCAAGCCACTTTGCGGAATCTGGGCTCACCATTGCTTCTTCATAGTTCGTAGGTTCATCATGATCTAGTAGCATGACTTCCAGAACAGGATTACCGTACCACTCTGGCGCGGATCTTACTCTGGTTGATCTACGAGGTTCAGTAGTATCTTGTTCTGAAGTTTCATGATCATCATCATTAGCTTCCTCGCTAACTGGTGTAGGTGTCGCAGAAACAGTTTTCTGTGATGTACTACTTTCCAATAAGGGAGTAGGTACAATTACCTCGTCAAGTTCTACTTTCCTCCCACTCACTTCTTTTGAGAGAAACTCCTTCTCCAGAAAGTTTCCGAATTTAGCAACAAAAGTCTTGCCTTCGGATCTGTGATAGAAGTTGTATCCAATAGTTTCCTTTGGATATCCTATGAAGACACATTTCTCCGATTTGGGTTCGAGCTTATCAGGTTGAAGCTTTTTCACATAAGCATTGCAGCCCCAAACTTTTAGAAACGACAGCTTTGGTTTCTTGCCAAACCACAGTTCATAAGGCGTCGTCTCAACGGATTTTGATGGTGCCCTATTTAACGTGAATGCAGCTGTCTCTAGAGCGTATGCCCAAAACGATAGTGGTAAATCAGTAAGAGACATCATAGATCGCACCATATCTAGTAAAGTACGATTACGACGTTCGGACACACCATTACGCTGTGGTGTTCCGGGTGGCGTGAGTTGCGAAACTATTCCATAATTTTTCAAATGTACACCAAACTCGTAACTCAAATATTCTCCTCCACGATCAGATCGTAGAAACTTTATTTTCTTGTTACGATGATTTTCAACTTCACTCTGAAATTTTTTGAACTTTTCAAACGTTTCAGACTTATGTTTCATTAAGTAGATATACCCATATCTGCTTAAGTCATCTGTAAAGGTGAGAAAATAACGATATCCGCCACGAGCCTCAATATTCATCGGACCACATACATCTGTATGTATGATTTCCAACAAATCTGTTGCTCTCTCCATAATACCGGAGAACGGCGTTTTGGTCATCTTGCCCATGAGGCACGATTCGCAAGTACCAAGTGATTCATAATCAAGTGGTTCCAAAAGTCCATCAGTATGGAGTTTCTTCATGCACTTTACACCGATATGACCTAAATGGCAGTGCCACAAATATGTTGCACTATCATTATCAACACTGCATCTTTTGGTTTCAACATTATGAATATGTGTGTTACTACTATCGAGATTCAACAAGAATAGACCACTCTTCAAGGGTGCTTGACCATAAAAGATATTACTCATATAAATAGAACAACCATTATTCTCTGATTTAAATGAATAACCGTCTCGCATCAAACAAGATCCAGATATAATGTTCATGCTTAACGCTGGCACCAAATAACAATTATTTAGGTCTAATATTAATCCCGAAGGTAGATGTAGAGGTAGCGTGCCGACTGCGATCACATCGACTTTGGAACTGTTTCCCACGCGCATCGTCACCTCGTCCTTTGCTAGTGTTCGCTTAATCCGTAGTCCCTGTTTCGAGTTGCAAATATTAGCAACAGAACCAGTATCAAATACCCAGGTGCTACTGCGAGCATTAGTAAGGTACACATCAATAACATGTATATCACATATACCTTTGTTCACCTTGCCATCCTTCTTATCCGCCAAATACTTGGGGCAGTTCCGCTTCCAGTGACCAGTCTGCTTGCAATAGAAGCACTCAGTTTCAGGCTTAGGTTCAGGTTTGGGTTTCTTCTCTTGAGTAGCAACTTGCTTGCCGTTCTTTTTGAAGTTCCCCTTCTTCTTTCCTTTGCCCTTTTTCTTGAAACTAGTGGTCTTGTTGACCATCAACACTTGATGCTCCTTCTTGATTTCTACCTCCGCAGCTTTTAGCATCGCGAAGAGCTCGGGAATAGTCTTGTTCATCCCTTGCATATTATAGTTCATCACGAAGCTCTTGTAGCTTGGTGGCAGTGATTGGAGAATTCTGTCAATGATGCAATCATCTAGAAGATTAACTCCCAATTGAATCAAGTGATTATTATACCCAGACATTTTGAGTATATGCTCACTGACAGAACTGATCTCCTCCATCTTGCAGCTATAGAACTTATTGGAGACTTCATATCTCTCAATCCGGGCATTTGCTTGAAATATTAACTTCAACTCTTGGAACATCTCATATGCTCCATGACGTTCAAAACGTCATTGAAGTCCCGATTCTAAGCCGTAAAGCATGGCACACTGAACTATCGAGTAGTCATCAGCTTTGCTCTGCCAGACGTTCATAACATCTGGCGTTGCTCCTGCAGCAGGCCTGGCACCCAGCGGTGCTTCCAGGACGTAATTCTTCTGTGCAGCAATGAGGATAATCCTCAAGTTACGGACCCAGTCCGTGTAATTGCTACCATCATCTTTCAACTTTGCTTTCTCAAGGAACGCATTAAAATTTAACGGAACAACAACACGAGCCATCTATCTACAAACAAGCATAAATGAGCAAGATACTTACCAGGTACTAAGTTTCATGATAAATTTAAGTTCAGTTAATTTACTTAAAGAACTCCCACTTAGATAGACATCCCTCTAATCCTCTAAGTTATTACGTGATCCAAATCAACTAAACCATGTCCGATCATCACGTGAGATGGAGTAGTTTCATTGGTGAACATCATTATGTTGATCATATCTACTATATGATTCACGCTCAACCTTTCGGTCTCCGTGTTCCGAGGCCATATCTGTATATGCTTGGCTCGTCAAGTATAACCTGAGTATTCCGCGTGTGCAACTGTTTTGCACCCGTTGTATTTGAACGTAGAACCTATCACACCTGATCATCACGTGGTGTCTCAGCACGAAGAACTTTCGCAACGGTGCATACTCAGGGAGAACACTTCTTGATAATTAGTGAGAGATCATCTTATAATGCTACCGTCAATCAAAGCAAGATAAGATGCATAAAAGATAAACATCACAGGCAATCAATATAAGTGATATGATATGGCCATCATCATCTTGTGCTTGTGATCTCCATCTCCGAAGCACCGTCGTGATCACCATCGTCACCGGCGTGACACCTTGATCTCCATTGTAGCATCGTTGTCGTCTCGCCAAGCTTGTGCTTCCACGACTATCGCTACCATTTAGTGATAAAGTAAAGCATTATATCGCGATTGCATTGCATACAATAAAGCGACAACCATATGGCTCTTGCCGGTTGCCGATAACTCGGTTACAAAACATGATCATCTCATACAATAAATTTCAGCATCATGTCTTGACCATATCACATCACAACATGCCCTGCAAAAAAAGTTAGACGTCCTCTACTTTGTTGTTGCAAGTTTTACGTGGCTGCTATGGGCTTAAGTAAGAACCATCTCACCTATGCATCAAAACCACAACGATAGTTTTTCAATTTGACTCCGTTTTAACCTTCACAAGGACCGGGCGTAGCCACACTTGGTTCAACTAAAGTTGAAGAAACTGTCACCCACAAGCCACCTCTGTGCTAAGCACGTCGGGAGAACCGGTCTCGCGTAAGCGTACGCGTAATGTCGGTCTGGGCCACTTCATCCAACAATACTGCCGAACCAAAGTATGACATGCTGGTAGGCAGTATGACTTATATCGCCCACAACTCACTTGTGTTCTACTCGTGCATATAACATCAACATATAAAACCTAGGCTCTGATACCACTGTTGGGGAAAGTAGTAATTTCAAAAAAATTCCTATGCACACACAAGATCATGTGATGCATAGCAACGAGAGGGGGGAGTGTGATCTACATACCTAGTAGATCGACAACGGAAGCGTTTGGTTGATGTAGTCGTACGTCTTCACGATCCGACCGATCAAGCACCGAAACTACGGCACCTCCGAGTTCTAGCACACGTTCAGCTCGATGACGATCCCCGTACTCCGATCCAGCAAAGTGTCGGGGAAGAGTTCCATCAGCACGACGGCGTGGTGACGATCTTGATGCACTACAGCAGCAGGGCTTCGCCTAAACTCCGCTACAGTATTATCGAGGACTATGGTGGCTGGGGGCGCCGCACACGGCTAAGGAAAAGATCACGCGGATCAACTTGTGTGTCTCTAGGGTGCCTCAGCCTCAGTATATAAAGGACCAAAAGGGGGGAGGCTGGCCGGCAACATAGGGCGCGCCAGGAGAGTCCTACTCCCTCTGGGAGTAGGATCCCCCCCCCAATCCTAGTTGGAATAGGACTTGTGGAGGGGGGAAAAGAGAGAGAGGGGCCGGCCCCCTCTCCTTGTCCAATTCGGACCAAGGGAGGGGAGGGGCGCGCGGCCCATGTAGGGCTGCCTCTTCTCTTTTCCACTAAGGCCCATCATGGCCCATTTAGCTCCCGGGGGTTCCGGTAACCTCCCGGTACTCCGGTAAAATCCTGATTTCACCCGGAACACTTCCGATATCCAAACATAGGCTTCCAATATATCAATCTTTATGTCTCGACCATTTCGAGACTCCTCGTCATGTCCGTGATCACATCCGGGACTCCGAACAACCTTCGGTACATCAAAATGCATAAACTCATAATATAACTGTCATCGTAACCTTAAGCGCGCGGACCCTACGGGTTCGAGAACAATGTAGACATGACCGAGACATGTCTCCAGTCAATAACCAATAGCGGGACCTGGATGCCCATATTGGCTCCTACATATTCTACGAAGATCTTTATCGGTCAGACCGCATAACAACATACGTTGTTCCCTTTGTCATCGGTATGTTACTTGCCCGAGATTCGATCATCGGTATTCCAATACCTAGTTCAATATCGTTGCCAGCAAGTCTCTTTACTCGTTCTGTACTACATCATCCCGCAACTAACTCATTTAGTTTCAATGCTTGCAAGGCTTAAGTGATGTGCATTACCGAGAGGGCCCAGAGATACCTCTCCGACAATCGGAGTGACAAAACCTAATCTCGAAATACGCAAACCCAACATGTACCTTTGGAGACACCTGTAGTACTCCTTTATAATCACCCAGTTACGTTGTGACGTTTGGTAGTACCCAAAGTGTTCCTCCGGTAAACGGGAGTTGCATAATCTCATAGTTATAGGAACATGTATAAGTCATGAAGAAAGCAATAGCAACATACTAAAAGATCGTGTGCTAAGCTAATGGAATGGGTCATGTCAATCAGATCATTCTCTTAATGATGTGATCCCGTTAATCAAATAACAACTCATTGTTCATGGTTAGGAAATATAACCATCTTTGATTAATGAGCTAGTCAGGTAGAGGCATACTAGTGACACTTTGTTTGTCTATGTATTCACACATGTATTATGTTTCTGGTTAATACAATTCTAGCATGAATAATAAACATTTATCATGATTATAAGGAAATAAATAATAACTTTATTATTGCCTCTAGGGCATATTTCCTTCACTTTTTGCAAAATTGTCATAGTTTCCAAGGTTCAACCACTAGCTAGGAACGGTCAAGCCCGCCATTTTGACCGCATTTTGAAACGGGCATAAAAAATTCAAAAAAAAATCAAAAAATTGGAAAACCTTCGCATTGTGTCATTATATGTGACCAAGTTTCCAGGAAAATAATAAATTTGTAATACAACAATAATTTTTAAAAAAGTGTTCTCATAAATGAGCTATCATGCGTGAAGATTCATGGCTTTCAAGCCAAATGATCAATCTTATGGCCACATTCATGGCATAGTTTTTTAAAATGATCTCATATTGTGCACAAGGGTGCATCTTGGAATTCCAAACAATGTTCCCTAAGGGAGTTTTCATTTTCTTTTCACGGAAAATACATTTTCCATTTTCCGAGTGCCAGAAATGAGTTTTTTTGTGAAGGACCTACCATATATTTGTTGCAAAATTGGACCTAACTAATTTTATAAAATACTAGGACATATTTAATGCAAAATTGACAGAATGGTTGGGTGTCAAAAGTTTTGATCCACCTCTGGTGAAAAAGACAAATTCCCGCCGATTCAGTAGGAAGCGGGTCAAATTTGAACTGCAGCTGCCTCATAGTTTGCTCTTTATTTTTTCCAAAAATCATTTCATGGTACATAAGGATCTATTTAATCAGAGAAATATCAAAAAATTTCCAAGATTCAACCAGTAGCTAGAACGGTCAAGCCCGCCGTTTTGACCACATTTTGAAACACGCATAAAAAATTCAAAAAAACAAAAACAAATTGGAAAACTTTCGCATTGTGTCATTATATGTGATCACATTTCTAGAAAAATAATTAACTTGTAATACGACAATTATTTTAAAAAAATGTTCTCAGAAATGAGCTATCATGCGTGAAGATTCATGGCTTTCAAGCCAAATGGTTAATCTTTTGACCACATTCATGGCATAGTTTGTTCAAATTATCCATATTGTGCACAAGGGTGCATCTTGAAATTCCAAACAATGTTGCCTAAGGGAGTTTTCATTTTTCTTTTCACGAAAAACACATTTTCCATTTTCTGAGTGCCCGAAATGAGTTTTTTTGTGAAGGACCTACCAGATATTTGTTGCAAAATTGGACCTAACCAATTTTATAAAATACTAGGACATATTTAATGCACAATTGACAAAATTGTTGGGTGTCAAAAGTTTTGATCCACCTCTGGTGAAAAATACAAATTCGCGCCAATTTAGTAGGAAGCGCGTAAAATTTGAACTGTAGCTGCCTCATAGTTTGCTCTATAATTTTTTTCAGAAATCATTTCTAGGTACACAAGTATCTATTTAACAGAGAAACATCAAAAGTTTTCCAAGATTCAACCACTAGCTAGGAACGGTCAAGCCCGCAGTTTTGACCGCATTTTGAAACGGGCATAAAAATTTCAAAAAAAATCAAAAAATTGGAAAACCTTCGCATTGTGTCATTATATGTGACCAAGATTCCAGGAAAAATAATAAATTTGTAATACAGCAATTATTTTAAAAAAGTGTTCTCAAAAATGAGTTGTCATGCGTGAAGATTCATGGCTTTCAAGCCAAATGATCAATCTTATGGCCACATTCATGGCATAGTTTGTTCAAATGATCTCATATTGTGCACAAGGGTGCATCTTGGAATTCCAAACAATGTTACCTAAGGGAGTTTACATTTTCTTTTCACGGAAAATACATTTTCCATTTTCCGAGTGCCCGAAATGAGTTTTGTGTGTGAAGGAACTACCATATATTTGTTGCAAAATTGGACCTAATCAATTTTATAAAATACTAGGACATATTTAATGCACAATTGACAAAATTGTTGGGTGTCAAAAGTTTTGATCCACCTTTGGTGAAAAAGACAAATTGCCGTCGATTCAATAGGAAGCGGGTCAAATTTGAAATGCAAATGCCTCAAAGTTTGCTCTTTTTTTCCAAAAATCATTTCTCGGTACATAAGTATCTATTTGATCAGAGAAATATCAAAAGTTTTCCAAGATTCAACCACTAGCTAGGAACGGTCAAGCCCGCCGTTTTGACCACATTTTGAAACAGGCATAAAAAATTCAAAAAAATCAAAAAATTGGAAAACCTTCGCATTGTGTCATTATATGTGACCAAGTTTCCAGGAAAATAATAAATTTGTAATACAACAATTTTTTTTAAAAAGGTGTTCTCAGAAATGAGCTATCATGCGTGAAGATTCATGGCTTTCAAGCCAAATGATCAATCTTATGGCAACATTGATGGCATAGTTTTTTAAAATGATCTCATATTGTGCACAAGGGTGCATCTTGGAATTCCAAACAATGTTTCCTAAGGGACTTTTCATTTTCTTTTCACGGAAAATACATTTTCCATTTTCCGAGTGCCCAAAATGAGTTTTTTTGTGAAGGACCTACCATATATTTGTTGCAAAATTGGACCTAACCAATTTTATAAAATACTAGGACATATTTAATGCACAATTGACAAAATTGTTGGGTGTCAAAAGTTTTAATCCACCTCTGGTGAAAAATACAAATTCCCGCCAATTTAGTAGGAAACGCGTAAAATTTGAACTGTAGCTGCCTCATAGTTTGCTCTATATTTTTTTCAGAAATCTTTTCTAGGTACACAAGTATCTATTTAACAGAGAAACATCAAAAGTTTTCCAAGATTCAACCACTAGCTAGGAACGGTCAAGCCCACCGTTTTGACCGCATTTTGAAACGGGCATAAAAATTTCAAAAAAATCAAAAAATTGGAAAACCTTCGCATTGTGTCATTATATGTGACCAAGATTCCAGGAAAAATAATAAATTTGTAATACGGCAATTATTTTAAAAAAGTGTTCTCAAAAATGAGTTGTCATGCGTGAAGATTCATGGTTTTCAAGCCAAATGATCAATCTTATGGCCACATTCATGGCATAGTTTGTTCAAATGATCTCATATTGCGCACAAAGGTGCATCTTCGAATTCCAAACAATGTTGCCTAAGGGAGTTTACATTTTATTTTCACGGAAAATACATTTTCCATTTTCCGAGTGCCCGAAATGAGTTTTTTGTGTGAAGGAACTACCATATATTTGTTGCAAAATTGGACCTAATCAATTTTATAAAATACTAGGACATATTTAATGCACAATTGACAAAATTGTTGGGTGTCAAAAGTTTTGATCCACCTCTGGTGAAAAATACAAATTCCCGCCAATTTAGTAGGAAGCGCGTAAAATTTGAACTGTAGCTGCCTCATAGTTTGCTCTTTTATTCCAAAAATCATTTCTCGGTACATAAGTATCTATTTGATCAGAGAAATATCAAAAGTTTTCCAAGATTCAACCACTAGCTAGGAACGGTCAAGCCCGCCGTTTTGACCACATTTTGAAACGGGCATAAAAAATTCAAAAAAAATAAAAAAATTGGAAAACCTTCGCATTGTGTCATTATATGTGACCAAGTTTCCAGGAAAATAATAAATTTGTAATACAACAATTATTTTAAAAAAGGTGTTCTCAGAAATGAGCTATCATGCGTGAAGATTCATGGCTTTCAAGCCAAATGATCAATCTTATGGCCACATTGATGGCATAGTTTTTTCAAATGATCTGATATTGTGCACAGGGGTGCATCTTGGAATTCCAAACAATGTTCCCTAAGGGAGTTTTCATTTTCTTTTCACGGAAAATACATTTTCCATTTTCCGAGTGCCCAAAATGAGTTTTTTTGTGAAGGACCTACCATATATTTGTTGGAAAATTGGACCTAACCAATTTTATAAAATACTAGGACATATTTAATGCACAATTGACACAATTGTTGGGTGTCAAAAGTTTTGATCCACCTCTGGTGAAAAATACAAATTCCCGCCAATTTAGTAGGAAGCGCGTAAAATTTGAACTGTAGCTGCCTCATAGTTTGCTCTATATTTTTTTCAGAAATCATTTCTAGGTACATAAGTATCTATTTAACAGAGAAACATCAAAAGTTTTCCAAGATTCAACCACTAGCTAGGAACGGTCAAGCCCGCCGTTTTGACCGCATTTTGAAACGGGCGTAAAAAATTGAAAAAAATCAAAAAATTGGAAAACCTTCGCATTATGTCATTATATGTGACCAAGTTTCCAGGAAAAATAATAAATTTGTAATACGGCAATTATTTTAAAAAAGTGTTCTAAAAAATGAGTTGTCATGCGTGAGGATTCATGGCTTTCAAGCCAAATGATCAATCTTATGGCCACATTCATGGCATAGTTTGTTCAAATGATCTCATATTGTGCACAAGGGTGCATCTTGGAATTCCAAACAATGTTGCCTAAGGGAGTTTACATTTTCTTTTCACGGAAAATACATTTTCCATTTTCCGAGTGCCCGAAATGAGTTTTTTGTGTGAAGGAACTACCATATATTTGTTGCAAAATTGGACCTAATCAATTTTATAAAATACTAGGACATATTTAATGCACAATTGACAAAATTGTTGGGTGTCAAAAGTTTTGATCCACCTTTGGTGAAAAAGACAAATTCCCGTCGATTCAATAGGAAGCGGGTCAAATTTGAAATGCAAATGCCTCAAAGTTTGCTCTTTTTTTCCAAAAATCATTTCTCGGTACATAAGTATCTATTTGATCAGAGAAATATCAAAAGTTTTCCAAGATTCAACCACTAGCTAGGAACGGTCAAGCCCGCCGTTTTGACCACATTTTGAAACAGGCATAAAAAATTCAAAAAAATCAAAAAATTGGAAAACCTTCGCATTGTGTCATTATATGTGACCAAGTTTCCAGGAAAATAATAAATTTGTAATACAACAATTTTTTTTAAAAAGGTGTTCTCAGAAATGAGCTATCATGCGTGAAGATTCATGGCTTTCAAGCCAAATGATCAATCTTATGGCAACATTGATGGCATAGTTTTTTAAAATGATCTCATATTGTGCACAAGGGTGCATCTTGGAATTCCAAACAATGTTTCCTAAGGGACTTTTCATTTTCTTTTCACGGAAAATACATTTTCCATTTTCCGAGTGCCCAAAATGAGTTTTTTTGTGAAGGACCTACCATATATTTGTTGCAAAATTGGACCTAACCAATTTTATAAAATACTAGGACATATTTAATGCACAATTGACAAAATTGTTGGGTGTCAAAAGTTTTAATCCACCTCTGGTGAAAAATACAAATTCCCGCCAATTTAGTAGGAAACGCGTAAAATTTGAACTGTAGCTGCCTCATAGTTTGCTCTATATTTTTTTCAGAAATCTTTTCTAGGTACACAAGTATCTATTTAACAGAGAAACATCAAAAGTTTTCCAAGATTCAACCACTAGCTAGGAACGGTCAAGCCCGCCGTTTTGACCGCATTTTGAAACGGGCGTAAAAAATTGAAAAAAATCAAAAAATTGGAAAACCTTCGCATTATGTCATTATATGTGACCAAGTTTCCAGGAAAAATAATAAATTTGTAATACGGCAATTATTTTAAAAAAGTGTTCTAAAAAATGAGTTGTCATGCGTGAGGATTCATGGCTTTCAAGCCAAATGATCAATCTTATGGCCACATTCATGGCATAGTTTGTTCAAATGATCTCATATTGTGCACAAGGGTGCATCTTGGAATTCCAAACAATGTTGCCTAAGGGAGTTTACATTTTCTTTTCACGGAAAATACATTTTCCATTTTCCGAGTGCCCGAAATGAGTTTTTTGTGTGAAGGAACTACCATATATTTGTTGCAAAATTGGACCTAATCAATTTTATAAAATACTAGGACATATTTAATGCACAATTGACAAAATTGTTGGGTGTCAAAAGTTTTGATCCACCTTTGGTGAAAAAGACAAATTCCCATCGATTCAGTAGGAAGCGGGTCAAATTTGAAATGCAGATGCCTCATAGTTTGCTCTTTTATTCCAAATATCATTTCTCGGTACATAAGTATCTATTTGATCAGAGAAATATCAAAAGTTTTCCAAGATTCAACCACTAGCTAGGAACGGTCAAGCCCGCCGTTTTGACCATATTTTGAACAGGCATAAAAAATTCAAAAAAATCAAAAAATTGGAAAACCTTCGCATTGTGTCATTTTATGTGACCAAGTTTCCAGGAAAATAATAAATTTGTAATACAACAATTATTTTAAAAAAGGTGTTCCCATAAATGAGCTATCATGCGTGAAGATTCATGGCTTTCAAGCCAAATGATCAATCTTATGGCCACATTGATGGCATAGTTTTTTCAAATGATCTGATATTGTGCACAAGGGTGCATCTTGGAATTCCAAACAATGTTCCCTAAGGGACTTTTCATTTTCTTTTCACGGAAAATACATTTTCCATTTTCCGAGTGCCCAAAATGAGTTTTTTTTGTGAAGGACCTACCATATATTTGTTGCAAAATTGGACCTAACCAATTTTATAAAATATTAGGACATATTTAATGCACGATTGACAAAATTGTTGGGTGTCAAAAGTTTTGATCCACCTCTGGTGAAAAATACAAATTCCCGCCAATTTAGTAGGAAGCGCGTAAAATTTGAACTGTAGCTGCCTCATAGTTTGCTCTATATTTTTTTCAGAAATCTTTTCTAGGTACACAAGTATCTATTTAACAGAGAAACATCAAAAGTTTTCCAAGATTCAACCACTAGCTAGGAACGGTTAAGCCCGCCGTTTTGACCGCATTTTGAAACGGGCATAAAAATTTCAAAAAAATCAAAAAATTGGAAAACCTTCGCATTGTGTCATTATATGTGACCAAGATTCCAGGAAAAATAATAAATTTGTAATACGGCAATTATTTTAAAAAAGTGTTCTCAAAAATGAGTTGTCATGCATGAGGATTCATGGCTTTCAAGCCAAATGATCAATCTTATGGCCACATTCATGGCATAGTTTGTTCAAATGATCTCATATTGTGCACAAGCGTGCATCTTGGAATTCCAAACAATGTTGCCTAAGGGAGTTTACATTTTCTTTTCACGGAAAATACATTTTCCATTTTCCGAGTGCCCGAAATGAGTTTTTTGTGTGAAGGAACTACCATATATTTGTTGCAAAATTGGACCTAATCAATTTTATAAAATACTAGGACATATTTAATGCACAATTGACAAAATTTTTGGGTGTCAAAAGTTTTGATCCACCTTTGGTGAAAAAGACAAATTCCCGCCGATTCAGTAGGAAGCGGGTCAAATTTGAAATGCAGATGCCTCATAGTTTGCTCTTTTATTCCAAAAATCATTTCTCGGTACATAAGTATCTATTTGACCAGAGAAATAAGTTTTCCAAGATTCAACCACTAGCTAGGAACGGTCAAGCCCGCCGTTTTGACCACATTTTGAAACGGGCATAAAAAATTCAAAAAAATCAAAAAATTGGAAAACCTTCACATTGTGTCATTATATGTGACCAAGTTTCCAGGAAAATAATGAATTTGTAATACAACAATTATTTTAAAAAAGGTGTTCTCATAAATGAGCTATCATGCGTGAAGATTCATGGCTTTCAAGCCAAATGATCAATCTTATGGCCACATTGATAGCATAGTTTTTTCAAATGATCTCATATTGTGCACAAGGGTGCATCTTGGAATTCCAAACAATGTTCCCTAAGGGTGTTTTCATTTTCTTTTCACGGAAAATACATTTTGCATTTTCCGAGTGCCCAAAATGAGTTTTTTTGTGAAGGACCTACCATATATTTGTTGCAAAATTGGACCTAACCAATTTTATAAAATACTAGGACATATTTAATGCACAATTGACAAAATTGTTGGGTGTCAAAAGTTTTGATCCACCTCTGGTGAAAAATACAAATTCCCGTCAATTTAGTAGGAAGCGCATAAAATTTGAACTGTAGCTGCCTCATAGTTTGCTCTATATTTTTTTTCAGAAATCATTTCTAGGTACATAAGTATCTATTTAACAGAGAAACATCAAAAGTTTTCCAAGATTCAATCACTAGCTAGGAACGGTCAAGCCCACCGTTTTGACCGCATTTTGAAACGGGCATAAAAATTTCAAAAAAATCAAAAAATTGGAAAACCTTCGCATTGTGTCATTATATGTGACCAAGATTCCAGGAAAAATAATAAATTTGTAATACGGCAATTATTTTAAAAAAAGTGTTCTCAAAAATGAGTTGTCATGCATGAGGATTCATGGCTTTCAAGCCAAATGATCAATCTTCTGGCCACATTCATGGCATAGTTTGTTCAAATGATCTCATATTGTGCACAAGGGTGCATCTTGGAATTCCAAACAATGTTGCCTAAGGGAGTTTACATTTTCTTTTCACGGAAAAAACATTTTCCATTTTCCGAGTGCCCAAAATGAGTTTTTTGTGTGAAGGAACTACCATATATTTGTTGCAAAATTGGACCTAATCAATTTTATAAAATACTAGGACATATTTAATGCACAATTGACAAAATTGTTGGGTGTCAAAAGTTTTGATCCACCTTTGGTGAAAAAGACAAATTCCCGCCGATTCAGTAGGAAGCGGGTCAAATTTGAAATGCAGATGCCTCATAGTTTGCTCTTTTATTCCAAAAATCATTTCTCGGTACATAAGTATCTATTTGATCAGAGAAATAAGTTTTCCAAGATTCAACCACTAGCTAGGAACGGTCAAGCCCGCCGTTTTGACCACATTTTGAAACGGGCATAAAAAATTCAAAAAAATCAAAAAATTGGAAAACCTTCACATTGTGTCATTATATGTGACCAAGTTTCCAGGAAAATATTGAATTTGTAATACAACAATTATTTTAAAAAAGGTGTTCTCATAAATGAGCTATCATGCGTGAAGATTCATGGCTTTCAAGCCAAATGATCAATCTTATGGCCACATTGATGGCATAGTTTTTTAAAATGATCTCATATTGTGCACAAGGGTGCATCTTGGAATTCCAAACAATGTTCCCTAAGGGACTTTTCATTTTCTTTTCACGGAAAATACATTTTCCATTTTCCGAGTGCCCAAAATGAGTTTTTTGTGAAGGACCTACCATATATTTGTTGCAAAATTGGACCTAACCAATTTTATAAAATACTAGGACATATTTAATGCACAATTGACAAAAATGTTGGGTGTCAAAAGTTTTGATCCACCTCTAGTGAAAAATACAAATTCCCGTCAATTTAGTAGGAAGCGCATAAAATTTGAACTGTAGCTGCCTCATAGTTTGCTCTATATTTTTTTTCAGAAATCATTTCTAGGTACATAAGTATCTATTTAACAGAGAAACATCAAAAGTTTTCCAAGATTCAATCACTAGCTAGGAACGGTCAAGCCCACCGTTTTGACCGCATTTTGAAACGGGCATAAAAATTTCAAAAAAATCAAAAAATTGGAAAACCTTCGCATTGTGTCATTATATGTGACCAAGATTCCAGGAAAAATAATAAATTTGTAATACGGCAATTATTTTAAAAAAAGTGTTCTCAAAAATGAGTTGTCATGCATGAGGATTCATGGCTTTCAAGCCAAATGATCAATCTTCTGGCCACATTCATGGCATAGTTTGTTCAAATGATCTCATATTGTGCACAAGGGTGCATCTTGGAATTCCAAACAATGTTGCCTAAGGGAGTTTACATTTTCTTTTCACGGAAAAAACATTTTCCATTTTCCGAGTGCCCGAAATGAGTTTTTTGTGTGAAGGAACTACCATATATTTGTTGCAAAATTGGACCTAATCAATTTTATAAAATACTAGGACATATTTAATGCACAATTGACAAAATTGTTGGGTGTCAAAAGTTTTGATCCACCTTTGGTGAAAAAGACAAATTCCCGCCGATTCAGTAGGAAGCGGGTCAAATTTGAAATGCAGATGCCTCATAGTTTGCTCTTTTATTCCAAAAATCATTTCTCGGTACATAAGTATCTATTTGATCAGAGAAATAAGTTTTCCAAGATTCAACCACTAGCTAGGAACGGTCAAGCCCGCCGTTTTGACCACATTTTGAAACGGGCATAAAAAATTCAAAAAAATCAAAAAATTGGAAAACCTTCACATTGTGTCATTATATGTGACCAAGTTTCCAGGAAAATATTGAATTTGTAATACAACAATTATTTTAAAAAAGGTGTTCTCATAAATGAGCTATCATGCGTGAAGATTCATGGCTTTCAAGCCAAATGATCAATCTTATGGCCACATTGATGGCATAGTTTTTTAAAATGATCTCATATTGTGCACAAGGGTGCATCTTGGAATTCCAAACAATGTTCCCTAAGGGACTTTTCATTTTCTTTTCACGGAAAATACATTTTCCATTTTCCGAGTGCCCAAAATGAGTTTTTTGTGAAGGACCTACCATATATTTGTTGCAAAATTGGACCTAACCAATTTTATAAAATACTAGGACATATTTAATGCACAATTGACAAAATTGTTGGGTGTCAAAAGTTTTGATCCACCTCTGGTGAAAAATACAAATTCGCGCCAATTTAGTAGGAAGCGCGTAAAATTTGAACTGTAGCTGCCTTATAGTTTGCTCTATATTTTTTCCAAAAATCATTTCTAGGTACACAAGTATCTATTTAACAGAGAAACATCAAAAGTTTTCCAAGATTCAACCACTAGCTAGGAACTGTCAAGCCCGCCGTTTTGACCGCATTTTGAAACGGGCATAAAAATTTCAAAAAAAATCAAAAAATTGGAAAACCTTCGCATTGTGTCATTTTATGTGACCAAGATTCCAGGAAAAATAATAAATTTGTAATACGGCAATTATTTTAAAAAAGTGTTCTCAAAAATGAGTTGTCATGCGTGAAGATTCATGGCTTTCAAGCCAAATGATCAATCTTATGGCCACATTCATGGCATAGTTTGTTCAAATGATCTCATATTGCGCACAAAGGTGCATCTTGGAATTCCAAACAATGTTGCCTAAGGGAGTTTACATTTTATTTTCACGGAAAATAAATTTTCCATTTTCCGAGTGCCCGAAATGAGTTTTTTGTGTGAAGGAACTACCATATAGTTGTTGCAAAATTGGACCTAATCAATTTTGTAAAATACTAGGACATATTTAATGCACAATTGACAAAATTGTTGGATGTCAAAAGCTTTGATCCACCTCTGGTGAAAAATACAAATTCCCGCCAATTTAGTAGGAAGCGCGTAAAATTTGAACTGTAGCTGCCTCATAGTTTGCTCTTTTATTCCAAAAATCATTTCTCGGTACATAAGTATCTATTTGATCAGAGAAATATCAAAAGTTTTCCAAGATTCAACCACTAGCTAGGAATGGTCAAGCCCGCCGTTTTGACCACATTTTGAAACGGGCATAAAAAATTCAAAAAAAATCAAAAAATTGGAAAACCTTCGCATTGTGTCATTATATCTGACCAAGTTTCCAGGAAAATAATAAATTTGTAATACAACAATTTTTAAAAAAAAGGTGTTCTCAGAAATGAGCTATCATGCGTGAAGATTCATGGCTTTCAAGCCAAATGATCAATCTTATGGCAACATTGATGGCATAGTTTTTTAAAATGATCTCATATTGTGCACAAGGGTGCATCTTGGAATTCCAAACAATGTTCCCTAAGGGACTTTTCATTTTCTTTTCACGGAAAATTCATTTTCCATTTTCCGAGTGCCCAAAATGAGTTTTTTTGTGAAGGACCTACCATATATTTGTTGCAAAATCGGACCTAACCAATTTTATAAAATACTAGGACATATTTAATGCACAATTGACAAAATTGTTGGGTGTCAAAAGTTTTGATCCACCTCTGGTGAAAAATACAAATTCCCGCCAATTTAGTAGGAAACGCGTAAAATTTGAACTGTAGCTGCCTCATAGTTTGCTCTATATATTTTTCAGAAATCTTTTCTAGGTACACAAGTATCTATTTAACAGAGAAACATAAAAAGTTTTCCAAGATTCAACCACTAGCTAGGAACGGTCAAGCCCACCGTTTTGACCGCATTTTGAAACGGGCATAAAAATTTCAAAAAAATCAAAAAATTGGAAAACCTTCGCATTGTGTCATTATATGTGACCAAGATTCCAGGAAAAATAATAAATTTGTAATACGGCAATTATTTTAAAAAAGTGTTCTCAAAAATGAGTTGTCATGCGTGAAGATTCATGGCTTTCAAGCCAAATGATCAATCTTATGGCCACATTCATGGCATAGTTTGTTCAAATGATCTCATATTGCGCACAAAGGTGCATCTTGGAATTCCAAACAATGTTGCCTAAGGGAGTTTACATTTTATTTTCACGGAAAATAAATTTTCCATTTTCCGAGTGCCCAAAATGAGTTTTTTGTGTGAAGGAACTACCATATAGTTGTTGCAAAATTGGACCTAATCAATTTTGTAAAATACTAGGACATATTTAATGCACAATTGACAAAATTGTTGGATGTCAAAAGCTTTGATCCACCTCTGGTGAAAAATACAAATTCCCGCCAATTTAGTAGGAAGCGCGTAAAATTTGAACTGTAGCTGCCTCATAGTTTGCTCTTTTATTCCAAATATCATTTCTCGGTACATAAGTATCTATTTGATCAGAGAAATATCAAAAGTTTTCCAAGATTCAACCACTAGCTAGGAATGGTCAAGCCCGCCGTTTTGACCACATTTTGAAACGGGCATAAAAAATTCAAAAAAAATCAAAAAATTGGAAAACCTTCGCATTGTGTCATTATATGTGACCAAGTTTCCAGGAAAATAATAAATTTGTAATACAACAATTATTTTAAAAAAAGGTATTCTCAGAAATGAGCTATCATGCGTGAAGATTCATGGCTTTCAAGCCAAATGATCAATCTTATGGCCACATTGATGGCATAGTTTTTTCAAATGATCTGATATTGTGCACAAGGGTGCATCTTGGAATTCCAAACAATGCTCCCTAAGGGAGTTTTCATTTTCTTTTCACGGAAAATACATTTTCCATTTTCCGAGTGCCCAAAATGAGTTTTTTTGTGAAGGACCTACCATATATTTGTTGGAAAATTGGACCTAACCAATTTTATAAAATACTAGGACATATTTAATGCACAATTGACAAAATTGTTGGGTGTCAAAAGTTTTGATCCACCTCTGGTGAAAAATACAAATTCCCGCCAATTTAGTAGGAAGCGCGTAAAATTTGAACTGTAGCTGCCTCATAGTTTGCTCTATATTTTTTTCAGAAATCATTTCTAGGTACATAAGTATCTATTTAACAGAGAAACATCAAAAGTTTTCCAAGATTCAACCACTAGCTAGGAACGGTCAAGCCCGCCGTTTTGACCGCATTTTGAAACAGGCGTAAAAAATTGAAAAAAATCAAAAAATTGGAAAACCTTCGCATTATGTCATCATATGTGACCAAGTTTCCAGGAAAAATAATAAATTTGTAATACGGCAATTATTTTAAGAAAGTGTTCTAAAAAATGAGTTGTCATGCGTGAGGATTCATGGCTTTCAAGCCAAATGATCAATCTTATGGCCACCTTCATGGCATAGTTTGTTCAAATGATCTCATATTGTGCACACGGGTGCATCTTGGAATTCCAAACAATGTTGCCTAAGGGAGTTTACATTTTCTTTTCACGGAAAATACATTTTCCATTTTCCGAGTGCCCGAAATGAGTTTTTTGTGTGAAGGAACTACCATATATTTGTTGCAAAATTGGACCTAATCAATTTTGTAAAATACTAGGACATATTTAATGCACAATTGACAAAATTGTTGGGTGTCAAAAGTTTTGATCCACCTTTGGTGAAAAAGACAAATTCCCGCCGATTCAGTAGGAAGCGGGTCAAATTTGAAATGCAGATGCCTCATAGTTTGCTCTTTTATTCCAAATATCATTTCTCGGTACATAAGTATCTATTTGATCAGAGAAATATCAAAAGTTTTCCAAGATTCAACCACTAGCTAGGAACGGTCAAGCCCGCCGTTTTGACCATATTTTGAACAGGCATAAAAAATTCAAAAAAATCAAAAAATTGGAAAACCTTCGCATTGTGTCATTATATGTGACCAAGTTTCCAGGAAATTAATAAATTTGTAATACAACAATTATTTTAAAAAAGGTGTTCCCATAAATGAGCTATCATGCGTGAGGATTCATGGCTTTCAAGCCAAATGATCAATCTGATGGCCACATTGATGGCATAGTTTTTTCAAATGATCTGTTATTGTGCACAAGGGTGCATCTTGGAATTCCAAACAATGTTACCTAAGGGACTTTTCATTTTGTTTTCACGGAAAATACATTTTCTATTTTCCGAGTGCCCAAAATGAGTTTTTTTGTGTAGGACCTACGATATATTTGTTGCAAAATTGGACCTAACCAATTTTATAAAATATTAGGACATATTTAATGCACAGTTGACAAAATTGTTGGGTGTCAAAAGTTTTGATCCACCTCTGGTGAAAAATACAAATTCCCGCCAATTTAGTAGGAAGCGCGTAAAATTTGAACTGTAGCTGCCTCATAGTTTGCTCTATATTTTTTTCAGAAATCTTTTCTAGGTACACAAGTATCTATTTAACAGAGAAACATCAAAAGTTTTCCAAGATTCAACCACTAGCTAGGAACGGTCAAGCCCGCCGTTTTGACCGCATTTTGAAACGGGCATAAAAATTTCAAAAAAATCAAAAAATTGGAAAACCTTCGCATTGTGTCATTATATGTGACCAAGATTCCAGGAAAAATAATAAATTTGTAATACGGCAATTATTTTAAAAAAAGTGTTCTCAAAAATGAGTTGTCATGCATGAGGATTCATGGCTTTCAAGCCAAATGATCAATCTTATGGCCACATTCAAGGCATAGTTTGTTCAAATGATCTCATATTGTGCACAAGGGTGCATCTTGGAATTCCAAACAATGTTGCCTAAGGGAGTTTACATTTTCTTTTCATGGAAAATACATTTTCCATTTTCCGAGTGCCCGAAATGAGTTTTTTGTGTGAAGGAACTACCATATATTTGTTGCAAAATTGGACCTAATCAATTTTATAAAATACTAGGACATATTTAATGCACAATTGACAAAATTGTTGGGTGTCAAAAGTTTTGATCCACCTTTGGTGAAAAAGACAAATTCCCGCCGATTCAGTAGGAAGCAGGTCAAATTTGAAATGCAGATGCCTCATAGTTTGCTCTTTTATTCCAAAAATCATTTCTCGGTACATAAGTATCTATTTGATCAGAGAAATAAGTTTTCCAAGATTCAACCACTAGCTAGGAACGGTCAAGCCCGCCGTTTTGACCACATTTTGAAACGGGCATAAAAAATTCAAAAAAATCAAAAAATTGGAAAACCTTCACATTGTCTCATTATATGTGACCAAGTTTCCAGGAAAATAATGAATTTGTAATACAACAATTATTTTAAAAAAGGTGTTCTCATAAATGAGCTATCATGCGTGAAGATTCATGGCTTTCAAGCCAAATGATCAATCTTATGGCCACATTGATGGCATAGTTTTTTAAAATGATCTCACATTGTGCACAAGGGTGCATCTTGGAATTCCAAACAATGTTCCCTAAGGGTGTTTTCATTTTCTTTTCACGGAAAATACATTTGCCATTTTCCGAGTGCCCAAAATGAGTTTTTTTGTGAAGGACCTACCATATATTTGTTGCAAAATTGGACCTAACCAATTTTATAAAATACTAGGACATATTTAATGCACAATTGACAAAATTGTTGGGTGTCAAAAGTTTTGATCCACCTCTGGTGAATAATACAAATTCCCGCCAATTTAGTAGGAAGCGCATAAAATTTGAACTGTAGCTGCCTCATAGTTTGCTCTATATTTTTTTTCAGAAATCATTTCTAGGTACATAAGTATCTATTTAACAGAGAAACATCAAAAGTTTTCCAAGATTCAACCACTAGCTAGGAACGGTCAAGCCCACCGTTTTGACCGCATTTTGAAACGGGCATAAAAATTTCAAAAAAATCAAAAAATTGGAAAACCTTCGCATTGTGTCATTATATGTGACCAAGATTCCAGGAAAAATAATAAATTTGTAATACGGCAATTATTTTAAAAAAGTGTTCTCAAAAATGAGTTGTCATGCATGAGGATTCATGGCTTTCAAGCCAAATGATCAATCTTATGGACACATTCATGGCATAGTTTGTTCAAATGATCTCATATTGTGCATAAGGGTGCATCTTGGAATTCCAAACAATGTTGCCTAAGGGAGTTTACATTTCCTTTTCACGGAAAATACATTTTCCATTTTCCGAGTGCCCGAAATGAGTTTTTTGTGTGAAGGAACTACCATATATTTGTTGCAAAATTGGACCTAATCAATTTTATAAAATACTAGGACATATTTAATGCACAATTGACAAAATTGTTGGGTGTCAAAAGTTTTGATCCACCTTTGGTGAAAAAGACAAATTCCCGCCGATTCAGTAGGAAGCGGGTCAAATTTGAAATGCAGATGCCTCATAGTTTGCTCTTTTATTCCAAAAATCATTTCTCGGTACATAAGTATCTATTTGATCAGAGAAATAAGTTTTCCAAGATTCAACCACTAGCTAGGAACGGTCAAGCCCGCCATTTTGACCACATTTTGAAACGGGCATAAAAAATTCAAAAAAATCAAAAAATTGGAAAACCTTCACATTGTGTCATTATATGTGACCAAGTTTCCAGGAAAATAATGAATTTGTAATACAGCAATTATTTTAAAAAAGGTGTTCTCATAAATGAGCTATCATGCGTGAAGATTCATGGCTTTCAAGCCAAATGATCAATCTTATGGACACATTGATGGCATAGTTTTTTCAAATGATCTCATATTGTGCACAAGGGTGCATCTTGGAATTCCAAACAATGTTCCCTAAGGGTGTTTTCATTTTCTTCTCACGGAAAATACATTTTCCATTTTCCGAGTGCCCAAAATGAGTTTTTTTGTGAAGGACCTACCATATATTTGTTGGAAAATTGGACCTAACCAATTTTATAAAATACTAGGACATATTTAATGCACAATTGACAAAATTGTTGGGTGTCAAAAGTTTTGATCCACCTCTGGTGAAAAATACAAATTCCCGCCAATTTAGTAGGAAGCGCGTAAAATTTGAACTGTAGCTGCCTCATAGCTTGCTCTATATTTTTTTTCAGAAATCATTTCTAGGTACATAAGTATCTATTTAACAGAGAAACATCAAAAGTTTTCCAAGATTCAACCACTAGCTAGGAACGGTCAAGCCCACCGTTTTGACCGCATTTTGAAACGGGCATAAAAAATTCAAAAAATTCAAAAAATTGGAAAACCTTCGCATTGTGTCATTATATGTGACCAAGTTTCCAGGAAAAATAATAAATTTGTAATACGGCAATTATTTTTAAAAAGTGTGCTCAAAAATGAGTTGTCATGCGTGACGATTCATGGCTTTCAAGCCAAATGATCAATCTTATGGCCACATTCATGGCATAGTTTGTTCAAATGATCTCATATTGTGCACAAGGGTGCATCTTGGAATTCCAAACAATGTTACCTAAGGGAGTTTACATTTTATTTTCATGGAAAATACATTTTCCATTTTCCGAGTGCCCGAAATGAGTTTTTTGTGTGAAGGAACTACCATATATTTGTTGCAAAATTGGACCTAATCAATTTTATAAAATACTAGGACATATTTAATGCACAATTGACAAAAATGTTGGGTGTCAAAAGTTTTGATCCACCTTTGGTGAAAAAGACAAATTCCCGACGATTCAGTAGGAAGCGTGTCAAAATTTGAAATGCAGATGCCTCATAGTTTGCTCTTTTATTCCAAAAATCATTTCTCGGTACATAAGTATCTATTTGATCAGACAAATAAGTTTTCCAAGATTCAACCACTAGCTAGGAACGGTCAAGCCCGCCGTTTTGACCACATTTTGAAACGGGCATAAAAAATTCAAAAAAATCAAAAAATTGGAAAACCTTCACATTGTGTCATTATATGTGACCAAGTTTCCAGGAAAATAATGAATTTGTAATACAACAATTATTTAAAAAAGGTGTTCTCATAAATGAGCTATCATGCGTGAAGATTCATGGCTTTCAAGCCAAATGATCAATCTTATGGACACATTGATGGCATAGTTTTTTCAAATGATCTCATATTGTGCACAAGGGTGCATCTTGGAATTCCAAACAATGTTCCCTAAGGGTGTTTTCATTTTCTTCTCACGGAAAATACATTTTCCATTTTCCGAGTGCCCAAAATGAGTTTTTTTGTGAAGGACCTACCATATATTTGTTGGAAAATTGGACCTAACCAATTTTATAAAATACTAGGACATATTTAATGCACAATTGACAAAATTGTTGGGTGTCAAAAGTTTTGATCCACCTCTGGTGAAAAATACAAATTCCCGCCAATTTAGTAGGAAGCGCGTAAAATTTGAACTGTAGCTGCCTCATAGCTTGCTCTATATTTTTTTTCAGAAATCATTTCTAGGTACATAAGTATCTATTTAACAGAGAAACATCAAAAGTTTTCCAAGATTCAACCACTAGCTAGGAACGGTCAAGCCCACCGTTTTGACCGCATTTTGAAACGGGCATAAAAAATTCAAAAAATTCAAAAAATTGGAAAACCTTCGCATTGTGTCATTATATGTGACCAAGTTTCCAGGAAAAATAATAAATTTGTAATACGGCAATTATTTTTAAAAAGTGTGCTCAAAAATGAGTTGTCATGCGTGACGATTCATGGCTTTCAAGCCAAATGATCAATCTTATGGCCACATTCATGGCATAGTTTGTTCAAATGATCTCATATTGTGCACAAGGGTGCATCTTGGAATTCCAAACAATGTTACCTAACGGAGTTTACATTTTCTTTTCATGGAAAATACATTTTCAATTTTCCGAGTGCCCGAAATGAGTTTTTTGTGTGAAGGAACTACCATATATTTGTTGCAAAATTGGACCTAATCAATTTTATAAAATACTAGGACATATTTAATGCACAATTGACAAAAATGTTGGGTGTCAAAAGTTTTGATCCACCTTTGGTGAAAAAGACAAATTCCCGACGATTCAGTAGGAAGCGTGTCAAAATTTGAAATGCAGATGCCTCATAGTTTGCTCTTTTATTCCAAAAATCATTTCTCGGTACATAAGTATCTATTTGATCAGACAAATAAGTTTTCCAAGATTCAACCACTAGCTAGGAACGGTCAAGCCCGCCGTTTTGACCACATTTTGAAACGGGCATAAAAAATTCAAAAAAATCAAAAAATTGGAAAACCTTCACATTGTGTCATTATATGTGACCAAGTTTCCAGGAAAATAATGAATTTGTAATACAACAATTATTTAAAAAAAGGTGTTCTCATAAATGAGCTATCATGCGTGAAGATTCATGGCTTTCAAGCCAAATGATCAATCTTATGGCCACATTGATGGCATAGTTTTTTCAAATGATCTCATATTGTGCACAAGGGTGCATCTTGGAATTCCAAACAATGTTCCCTAAGGGTGTTTTCATTTTCTTTTCACGGAAAATACATTTTCCATTTTCCGAGTGCCCAAAATGAGTTTTTTTGTGAAGGACCTACCATATATTTGTTGTAAAATTGGACCTAACCAATTTTATAAAATACTAGGACATATTTAATGCACAATTGACAAAATTGTTGAGTGTCAATAGTTTTGATCCACCTCTGGTGAAAAATACAAATTCCCGCCAATTTAGTAGGAAGCGCGTAAAATTTGAACTGTAGCTGCCTCATAGTTTGCTCTATATTTTTTTTCAGAAATCATTTCTAGGTACATAAGTATCTATTTAACAGAGAAACATCAAAAGTTTTCCAAGATTCAACCACTAGCTAGGAACGGTCAAGCCCACCGTTTTGACCGCATTTTGAAACGGGCATAAAAAATTCAAAAAATTCAAAAAATTGGAAAACCTTCGCATTGTGTCATTATATGTGACCAAGTTTCCAGGAAAAATAATAAATTTGTAATACAACAATTATTTTTAAAAAGTGTTCTCAAAAATGAGTTGTCATGCGTGAGGATTCATGGCTTTCAAGCCAAATGATCAATCTTATGGCCACATTCATGGCATAGTTTGTTCAAATGATATCATATTGTGCACAAGGGTGCATCTTGGAATTCCAAACAATGTTACCTAACGGAGTTTACATTTTCTTTTCACGGAAAATACATTTTCAATTTTCCGAGTGCCCGAAATGAGTTTTTTGTGTGAAGGAACTACCATATATTTGTTGCAAAATTGGACCTAATCAATTTTATAAAATACTAGGACATATTTAATGCACAATTGACAAAAATGTTGGGTGTCAAAAGTTTTGATCCACCTTTGGTGAAAAAGACAAATTCCCGCCGATTCAGTAGGAAGTGGGTCAAATTTGAAATGCAGATGCCTCATAGTTTGCTCTTTTATTCCAAAAATCATTTCTCGGTACATAAGTATCTATTTGATCAGAGAAATATCAAAAGTTTTCCAAGATTCAACCACTAGCTAGGAACGGTCAAGCCTGCCGTTTTGACCACATTTTGAAACAGGCATAAAAAATTCAAAAAAAATCAAAAAATTGGAAAACCTTCGCATTGTGTCATTATATGTGACCAAGTTTCCAAGAAAATAATAAATTTGTAATACAACAATTATTTTTAAAAAGGTGTTCTCATAAATGAGCTATCATGCGTGAAGATTCATGGCTTTCAAGCCAAATGATCAATCTTATGGCCACATTGATGGCATAGTTTTTTCAAATGATATGATATTGTACACAAGGGTGCATCTTGGAATTCCAAACAATGTTCCCTAAGGGAGTTTTCATTTTCTTTTCACGGAAAATACATTTTCCATTTTCCGAGTGCCCAAAATGAGTTTTTTTGTGAAGGACCTACCATATATTTTTGCAAAATTGGACCTAAACAATTTTATAAAATACAAGGACATATTTAATGCACAATTGACAAAATTGTTGGGTGTCAAAAGTTTTGATCCACCTCTGGTGAAAAATACAAATTCCCGCCAATTTAGTAGGAAGCGCGTAAAATTTGAACTGTAGCTGCCTCATAGTTTGGTCTATATTTTTTTCAGAAATCATTTCTTGGACCATAAGTATCTATTTAACAGAGAAACATCAAAAGTTTTCCAAGATTCAACCACTAGCAAGGAACGGTCAAGCCCGCCGTTTTGACCGTATTTTGAAACGGGCATAAAAAATTCAAAAAAATCAAAAAATTGGAAAACCTTCGCATTGTGTCATTATATGTGATCAAGTTTCCAGGAAAAATAATAAATTTGTAATATGGCAATTGTTTTAAAAAAGTGTTCTCAAAAATGAGTTGTCATGCGTGAGGATTCATGGCTTTCAAGCCAAATGATCAATCTTATGGCCACATTCATGGCATAGTTTGTTCAAATGATCTCATATTGTGCACAAGGGTGCATCTTGGAATTCCAAACAATGTTGCCTAAGGGAGTTTACATTTTCTTTTCACGGAAAATACATTTTCCATTTTCTGAGTGCCCGAAATGAGTTCTTTGTGTGAAGGAACTACCATATATTTGTTGCAAAATTGGACCTAATCAATTTTATAAAATACTAGGACATATTTAATGCACAATTGACAAAATTGTTGGGTGTCAAAAGTTTTGATCCACCTTTGGTGAGAAAGACAAATTCCCGCCGATTCAGTAGGAAGCGGGTCAAATTTGAAATGCAGATGCCTCATAGTTTGCTCTTTTATTCCAAAAATCATTTCTCGGTACATAAGTATCTATTTGATCAGAGAAATATCAAAAGTTTTCCAACATTCAACCACTAGCTAGGAACGGTCAAGCCCGCCGTTTTGATCACATTTTGAAACGGGCATAAAAAATTCAAAAAAATTCAAAAAATTGGAAAACCTTCGCATTGTGTCATTATATGTGACCAAGTTTCCAGGAAAATAATAAATTTGTAATACAACAATTATTTTAAAAATGGTGTTCTCATAAATGAGCTATCATGCGTGAAGATTTATGGCTTTCAAGCCAAATGATCAATCTTATGGCCACATTGATGGCATATTTTTTTCAAATGATCCCATATTGTGCACAAGGGTGCATCTTGGAATTCCAAACAATGTTCCCTAAGGGACTTTTCATTTTCTTTTCACGGAAAATACATTTTCCATTTTCCGAGTGCCCAAAATGAGTTTTTTTGTGAAGGACCTACCATATATTTGTTGCAAAATTGGACCTAACCAATTTTATAAAATACTAGGACATATTTAATGCACAATTGCCAAAATTGTTGGGTGTCAAAAGTTTTGATCCACCTCTGGTGAAAAATACAAATCCCGCCAATTTAGTAGGAAGCGCGTAAAATTTGAACTGTAGCAGCCTCATAGTTTGCTCTATATTTTTTTCAGAAATCATTTCTAGGTACATAAGTATCTATTTAACAGAGAAACATCAAAAGTTTTCCAAGATTCAACCACTAGCTAGGAACGGTCAAGCCCGTCGTTTTGACCGCATTTTGAAACGGGCATAAAAAATTCAAAAAAATCAAAAAATTGGAAAACCTTCGCATTGTGTCATTATATGTGACCAAGTTTCTAGGAAAAATAATAAATTTGTAATACGGCCATTATTTTTAAAAAGTGTTTTAAAAAATGAGTTGTCATGCATGAGGATTCATGGCTTTCAAGCCAAATGATCAATCTTATGGCCAGATTCATGGCATAGTTTGTTCAAATGATCTCATATTGTGCACAAGGGTGCATCTTGGAATTCCAAACAATGTTGCCTAAGGGAGTTTACATTTTCTTTTCACGGAAAATACATTTTCCATTTTCCGAGTGCCCGAAGTGAGTTTTTTGTGTGAAGGAACTACCATATATTTGTTGCAAAATTGGACCTAATCAATTTTATAAAATACTAGGACATATTTAATGCACAATTGACAAAATTGTTGGGTGTCAAAAGTTTTGATCCACCTTTGGTGAAAAAGACAAATTCCCGCTGATTCTGTAGGAAGTGGGTCAAATTTGAAATGCAGATGCCTCATAGTTTGCTCTTTTATTCCAAAAATCATTTCTCGGTACATAAGTATCTATTTGATCAGAGAAATATCAAAAGTTTTCCAAGATTCAACCACTAGCTAGGAACGTTCAAGCCCGCCGTTTTGACCACATTTTGAAACGGGCATAAAAAATTCAAAAATATTCAAAAAATTGGAAAACCTTCGCATTGTGTCATTATATGTGACCAAGTTTCCAGGAAAATAATAAATTTGTAATACAACAATTATTTTAAAAATGGTGTTCTCATAAATGAGCTATCATGCGTGAAGATTTATGGCTTTCAAGCCAAATGATCAATCTTATGGCCACATTGATGGCATAGTTTTTTCAAATGATCCCATATTGTGCACAAGGGTGCATCTTGGAATTCCAAACAATGTTCCCTAAGGGAGTTTTCATTTTATTTTCACGGAAAATACATTTTCCATTTTCCGAGTGCCCAAAATGAGTTTTTTTGTGAAGGACCTACCATATATTTGTTGCAAAATTGGACCTAACCAATTTTATAAAATACTAGGACATATTTAATGCACAATTGACAAAATTGTTCGGTGTCAAAAGTTTTGATCCACCTCTGGTGAAAAATACAAATTCCCGCCAATTTAGTAGGAAGCGCGTAAAATTTGAACTGTAGCTGCCTCATAGTTTGCTCTATATTTTTTTAAAATAATTTCTAGGTACATAAGTATCTATTTAACAGAGAAACATCAAAAGTTTTCCCAGATTCAACCACTAGCTAGGAATGGTCAAGCCCGCCGTTTTGACCGCATTTTGAAACGGGCATAAAAAATTCAAAAAAATCAAAAAATTGGAAAACCTTCGCATTGTATCATTATATGTGATCAAGTTTCCAGGAAAAATAATAAATTTGTAATACAACAATTGTTTTAAAAAAGTGTTCTCAAAAATGAGCTGTCATGCGTGAGGATTTATGGCTTTCAAGCCAAATGATCAATCTTATGGCCACATTGATGGCATAGTTTTTTCAAATGATCCCATATTGTGCACAAGGGTGCATCTTGGAATTCCAAACAATGTTCCCTAAGGGAGTTTTCATTTTATTTTCACGGAAAATACATTTTCCATTTTCCGAGTGCCCAAAATGAGTTTTTTTGTGAAGGACCTACCATATATTTGTTGCAAAATTGGACCTAACCAATTTTATAAAATACTAGGACATATTTAATGCACAATTGCCAAAATTGTTGGGTGTCAAAAGTTTTGATCCACCTCTGGTGAAAAATACAAATCCCGCCAATTTAGTAGGAAGCGCGTAAAATTTGAACTGTAGCAGCCTCATAGTTTGCTCTATATTTTTTTTAGAAATCATTTCTAGGTACATAAGTATCTATTTAACAGAGAAACATCAAAAGTTTTCCAAGATTCAACCACTAGCTAGGAACGGTCAAGCCCGTCGTTTTGACCACATTTTGAAACGGGCATAAAAAATTCAAAAAAATCAAAAAATTGGAAAACCTTCGCATTGTGTCATTATATGTGACCAAGTTTCCGGGAAAAATAATAAATTTGTAATACGGCCATTATTTTTAAAAAGTGTTTTAAAAAATGAGTTGTCATGCATGAGGATTCATGGCTTTCAAGCCAAATGATCAATCTTATGGCCAGATTCATGGCATAGTTTGTTCAAATGATCTCATATTGTGCACAAGGGTGCATCTTGGAATTCCAAACAATGTTGCCTAAGGGAGTTTACATTTTCTTTTCACGGAAAATACATTTTCCATTTTCCGAGTGCCCGAAGTGAGTTTTTTGTGTGAAGGAACTACCATATATTTGTTGCAAAATTGGACCTAATCAATTTTATAAAATACTAGGACATATTTAATGCACAATTGACAAAATTGTTGGGTGTCAAAAGTTTTGATCCACCTTTGGTGAAAAAGACAAATTCCCGCCGATTCTGTAGGAAGTGGGTCAAATTTGAAATGCAGATGCCTCATAGTTTGCTATTTTATTCCAAAAATCATTTCTCGGTACATAAGTATCTATTTGATCAGAGAAATATCAAAAGTTTTCCAAGATTCAACCACTAGCTAGGAACGTTCAAGCCCGCCGTTTTGACCACGTTTTGAAACGGGCATAAAAAATTCAAAAATATTCAAAAAATTGGAAAACCTTCGCATTGTGTCATTATATGTGACCAAGTTTCCAGGAAAATAATAAATTTGTAATACAACAATTATTTTAAAAATGGTGTTCTCATAAATGAGCTATCATGCGTGAACATTTATGGCTTTCAAGCCAAATGATCAATCTTATGGCCACATTGATGGCATAGTTTTTTCAAATGATCCCATATTGTGCACAAGGGTGCATCTTGGAATTCCAAACAATGTTCCCTAAGGGAGTTTTCATTTTATTTTCACGGAAAATACATTTTCCATTTTCCGAGTGCCCAAAATGAGTTTTTTTGTGAAGGACCTACCATATATTTGTTGCAAAATTGGACCTAACCAATTTTATAAAATACTAGGACATATTTAATGCACAATTGACAAAATTGTTCGGTGTCAAAAGTTTTGATCCACCTCTGGTGAAAAATACAAATTCCCGCCAATTTAGTAGGAAGCGCGTAAAATTTGAACTGTAGCTGCCTCATAGTTTGCTCTATATTTTTTTAGAAATAATTTCTAGGTACATAAGTATCTATTTAACAGAGAAACATCAAAAGTTTTCCCAGATTCAACCACTAGCTAGGAACGGTCAAGCCCGCCGTTTTGACCGCATTTTGAAACGGGCATAAAAAATTCAAAAAAATCAAAAAATTGGAAAACCTTCGCATTGTGTCATTATATGTGATCAAGTTTCTAGGAAAAATAATAAATTTGTAATATGGCAATTGTTTTAAAAAAGTGTTCTCAAAAATGAGTTGTCATGCGTGAGGATTCATGGCTTTCAAGCCAAATGATCAATCTTATGGCCACATTCATGGCATAGTTTGTTCAAATGATCTCATATTGTGCACAAGGGTGCATCTTGGAATTCCAAACAATGTTGCCTAAGGGAGTTTACATTTTTTTTCATGGAAAATACATTTTCCATTTTCCGAGTGCCCTAAATGAGTTCTTTGTGTGAAGGAACTACCATATATTTGTTGCAAAATTGGACCTAATCAATTTTATAAAATACTACGACACATTTAATGCACAATTGACAAAATTGGTGGGTGTCAAAAGTTTTGATCCACCTTTGGTGAAAAAGACAAATTCCCGCCGATTCAGTAGGAAGCGGGTCAAATTTTAAATGCAGATGCCTCATAGTTTGCTCTTTTATTCCAAAAATCATTTCTCGGTACATAAGTATCTATTTGATCAGAGAAATATCAAAAGTTTTACAAGATTCAACCACTAGCTAGGAACGGTCAAGCCCGCCGTTTTGACCACATTTTGAAACGGGCATAAAAAATTCAAAAAAAATCAAAAAATTGGAAAACCTTCGCATTGTGTCATTATATGTGACCAAGTTTCCAGGAAAATAATGAATTTGTAACACAACAATTATTTTAAAAATGGTGTTCTCATAAATGAGCTATCATGCGTGAAGATTCATGGCTTTCAAGCCAAATGATCAATCTTATGGCCACATTGATCGCATAGTTTTTTCAAATGATCTCATATTGTGCACAAGGGTGCATCTTGGAATTCCAAACAATGTTCCCTAAGGGTGTTTTCATTTTCTTTTCACGGAAAATACATTTTCCATTTTCCGAGTGCCCAAAATGAGTTTTTTTGTGAAGGACCTACCATATATTTATTGCAAAATTGGACCTAACCAATTTTATAAAATACTTGGACATATTTAATGCACAATTGACAAAATTGTTGGGTGTAAAAAGTTTTGATCCACCTCTGGTGAAAAATACAAATTCCCGCCAATTTAGTAGGAAGCGCGTAAAATTTGAACTGTAGCTGCCTCATAGTTTGCTCTATATTTTTTTCAGAAATCATTTCTAGGCACATAAGTATCTATTTAACAGAGAAACATCAAAAGTTTTCCAAGATCCAACCACTAGCTAGGAACGGTCAAGCCCGTCGTTTTGACCGCATTTTGAAACGGGCATAAAAAATTCAAAAAAATCAAAAAATTGGAAAACCTTCGCATTGTGTCATTATATGTGACCAAGTTTCCAGGAAAAATAATAAATTTGTAATACGGCAATTATTTTTAAAAAGTGTTCTCAAAAATGAGTTGTCATGCGTGAGGATTCATGGCTTTCAAGCCAAATGATCAATCTTATGGCCACATTCATGGCATAGTTTGTTCAAATGATCTCATATTGTGCACAAGGGTGCATCTTGGAATTCCAAACAATGTTACCTAACGGAGTTTACATTTTCTTTTCACGGAAAATACATTTTCCATTTTCTGAGTGCCCGAAATGAGTTTTTTGTGTGAAGGAACTACCATATATTTGTTGCAAAATTGGACCTAATCAATTTTATAAAATACTAGGACATATTTAATGCACAATTGACAAAATTGTTGGGTGTCAAAAGTTTTGATCCACCTTTGGTGAAAAAGACAAATTCCCGCCAATTCAGTAGGAAGCGGGTCAAATTTTAAATGCAGATGCCTCATAGTTTGCTCTTTTATTCCAAAAATAATTTCTCGGTACATTAGTATCTATTTGATCAGAGAAATATCAAAAGTTTTCCAAGATTCAACCACTAGCTAGGAACGGTCAAGCCCGCCGTTTTGACAACATTTTGAAACGGGCATAAAAAATTAAAAAAAATTCAAAAAATTGGAAAACCTTCGCATTGTGTCATTATATGTGACCAAGTTTCCAGGAAAATAATAAATTTGTAATACAACAATTATTTTAAAAATGGTGTTCTCATAAATGAGCTATCATGCGTGAAGATTTATGGCTTTCAAGCCAAATGATCAATCTTATGGCCACATTGATGGCATAGTTTTTTCAAATGATCCCATATTGTGCACAAGCGTGCATCTTGGAATTCCAAACAATGTTCCCTAAGGGTGTTTTCATTTTCTTTTCACGGAAAATACATTTTCCATTTTCCGAGTGCCCAAAATGAGTTTTTTTGTGAAGGACCTACCATATATTTATTTCAAAATTGGACCTAACCAATTTTATAAAATACTTGGACATATTTAATGCACAATTGACAAAATTGTTGGGTGTAAAAAGTTTTGATCCACCTCTGGTGAAAAATACAAATTCCCGCCAATTTAGTAGGAAGCGCGTAAAATTTGAACTATAGCTGCCTCATAGTTTGCTCTATATTTTTTTCAGAAATCATTTCTAGGCACATAAGTATCTATTTAACAGAGAAACATCAAAAGTTTTCCAAGATTCAACCACTAGCTAGGAACGGTCAAGCCCGTCGTTTTGACCGCATTTTGAAACGGGCATAAAAAATTCAAAAAAATCAAAAAATTGGAAAACCTTCGCATTGTGTCATTATATGTGACCAAGTTTCCAGGAAAAATAATAAATTTGTAATACGGCAATTATTTTTAAAAAGTGTTCTCAAAAATGAGTTGTCATGCGTGAGGATTCATGGCTTTTAAGCCAAATGATCAATCTTATGGCCACATTCATGGCATAGTTTGTTCAAATAATCTCATATTGTGCACAAGGGTGCATCTTGGAATTCCAAACAATGTTACCTAACGGAGTTTACATTTTCTTTTCACGGAAAATACATTTTCCATTTTCTGAGTGCCCGAAATGAGTTTTTTGTGTGAAGGAACTACCATATATTTGTTGCAAAATTGGACCTAATCAATTTTATAAAATACTAGGACATATTTAATGCACAATTGACAAAATTGTTGGGTGTCAAAAGTTTTGATCCACCTTTGGTGAAAAAGACAAATTCCCGCCGATTCAGTAGGAAGCGGGTCAAATTTGAAATGCAGATGCCTCATAGTTTGCTCTTTTATTCCAAAAATCATTTCTCGGTACATTAGTATCTATTTGATCAGAGAAATATCAAAAGTTTTCCAAGATTCAACCACTAGCTAGGAACGGTCAAGCCCGCCGTTTTGACCACATTTTGAAACGGGCATAAAAAATTAAAAAAAATTCAAAAAATTGGAAAACCTTCGCATTGTGTCATTATATGTGACCAAGTTTCCAGGAAAATAATAAATTTGTAATACAACAATTATTTTAAAAATGGTGTTCTCATAAATGAGCTATCATGCGTGAAGATTTATGGCTTTCAAGCCAAATGATCAATCTTATGGCCACATTGATGGCATAGTTTTTTCAAATTATCCCATATTGTGCACAAGGGTGCATCTTGGAATTCCAAACAATGTTCCCTAAGGGTGTTTTCATTTTCTTTTCACGGAAAATACATTTTCCATTTTCCGAGTGCCCAAAATGAGTTTTTTTGTGAAGGACCTACCATATATTTATTGCAAAATTGGACCTAACCAATTTTATAAAATACTTGGACATATTTAATGCACAATTGACAAAATTGTTGGGTGTAAAAAGTTTTGATCCACCTCTGGTGAAAAATACAAATTCCCGCCAATTTAGTAGGAAGCGCGTAAAATTTGAACTATAGCTGCCTCATAGTTTGCTCTATATTTTTTTCAGAAATCATTTCTAGGCACATAAGTATCTATTTAACAGAGAAACATCAAAAGTTTTCCAAGATTCAACCACTAGCTAGGAACGGTCAAGCCCGTCGTTTTGACCGCATTTTGAAACGGGCATAAAAAATTCAAAAAAATCAAAAAATTGGAAAACCTTCGCATTGTGTCATTATATGTGACCAAGTTTCCAGGAAAAATAATAAATTTGTAATACGGCAATTATTTTTAAAAAGTGTTCTCAAAAATGAGTTGTCATGCGTGAGGATTCATGGCTTTTAAGCCAAATGATCAATCTTATGGCCACATTCATGGCATAGTTTGTTCAAATGATCTCATATTGTGCACAAGGGTGCATCTTGGAATTCCAAACAATGTTACCTAACGGAGTTTACATTTTCTTTTCACGGAAAATACATTTTCCATTTTCTGAGTGCCCGAAATGAGTTTTTTGTGTGAAGGAACTACCATATATTTGTTGCAAAATTGGACCTAATCAATTTTATAAAATACTAGGACATATTTAATGCACAATTGACAAAATTGTTGGGTGTCAAAATTTTTGATCCACCTTTGGTGAAAAAGACAAATTCCCGCTGATTCAGTAGGAAGCGGGTCAAATTTGAAATGCAGATGCCTCATAGTTTGCTCTTTTATTCCAAAAATCATTTCTCGGTACATTAGTATCTATTTGATCAGAGAAATATCAAAAGTTTTCCAAGATTCAACCACTAGCTAGGAACGGTCAAGCCCGCCGTTTTGACCACATTTTGAAACGGGCATAAAAAATTAAAAAAAATTCAAAAAATTGGAAAACCTTCGCATTGTGTCATTATATGTGACCAAGTTTCCAGGAAAATAATAAATTTGTAATACAACAATTATTTTAAAAATGGTGTTCTCATAAATGAGCTATCATGCGTGAAGATTTATGGCTTTCAAGCCAAATGATCAATCTTATGGCCACATTGATGGCATAGTTTTTTCAAATTATCCCATATTGTGCACAAGGGTGCATCTTGGAATTCCAAACAATGTTCCCTAAGGGTGTTTTCATTTTCTTTTCACGGAAAATACATTTTCCATTTTCCGAGTGCCCAAAATGAGTTTTTTTGTGAAGGACCTACCATATATTTATTGCAAAATTGGACCTAACCAATTTTATAAAATACTAGGACATATTTAATGCACAATTGACAAAATTGTTGGGTGTAAAAAGTTTTGATCCACCTCTGGTGAAAAATACAAATTCCCGCCAATTTAGTAGGAAGCGCGTAAAATTTGAACTATAGCTGCCTCATAGTTTGCTCTATATTTTTTTCAGAAATCATTTCTAGGCACATAAGTATCTATTTAACAGAGAAACATCAAAAGTTTTCCAAGATTCAACCACTAGCTAGGAACGGTCAAGCCCGTCGTTTTGACCGCATTTTGAAACGGGCATAAAAAATTCAAAAAAATCAAAAAATTGGAAAACCTTCGCATTGTGTCATTATATGTGACCAAGTTTCCAGGAAAAATAATAAATTTGTAATACGGCAATTATTTTTAAAAAGTGTTCTCAAAAATGAGTTGTCATGCGTGAGGATTCATGGCTTTTAAGCCAAATGATCAATCTTATGGCCACATTCATGGCATAGTTTGTTCAAATGATCTCATATTGTGCACAAGGGTGCATCTTGGAATTCCAAACAATGTTACCTAACGGAGTTTACATTTTCTTTTCACGGAAAATACATTTTCCATTTTCTGAGTGCCCGAAATGAGTTTTTTGTGTGAAGGAACTACCATATATTTGTTGCAAAATTGGACCTAATCAATTTTATAAAATACTAGGACATATTTAATGCACAATTGACAAAATTGTTGGGTGTCAAAAGTTTTGATCCACCTTTGGTGAAAAAGACAAATTCCCGCCGATTCAGTAGGAAGCGGGTCAAATTTGAAATGCAGATGCCTCATAGTTTGCTCTTTTATTCCAAAAATAATTTCTCGGTACATTAGTATCTATTTGATCAGAGAAATATCAAAAGTTTTCCAAGATTCAACCACTAGCTAGGAACGGTCAAGCCCGCCGTTTTGACCACATTTTGAAACGGGCATAAAAAATTAAAAAAAATTCAAAAAATTGGAAAACCTTCGCATTGTGTCATTATATGTGACCAAGTTTCCAGGAAAATAATAAATTTGTAATACAACAATTATTTTAAAAATGGTGTTCTCATAAATGAGCTATCATGCGTGAAGATTTATGGCTTTCAAGCCAAATGATCAATCTTATGGCCACATTGATGGCATAGTTTTTTCAAATGATCCCATATTGTGCACAAGGGTGCATCTTGGAATTCCAAACAATGTTCCCTAAGGGTGTTTTCATTTTCTTTTCACGGAAAATACATTTTCCATTTTCCGAGTGCCCAAAATGAGTTTTTTTGTGAAGGACCTACCATATATTTATTGCAAAATTGGACCTAACCAATTTTATAAAATACTTGGACATATTTAATGCACAATTGACAAAATTTTTGGGTGTAAAAAGTTTTGATCCACCTCTGGTGAAAAATACAAATTCCCGCCAATTTAGTAGGAAGCGCGTAAAATTTGAACTGTAGCTGCCTCATAGTTTGCTCTATATATTTTTTTCAGAAATCATTTCTAGGCACATAAGTATCTATTTAACAGAGAAACATCAAAAGTTTTCCAAGATTCAACCACTAGCTAGGAACGGTCAAGCCCGTCGTTTTGACCGCATTTTGAAACGGGCATAAAAAATTCAAAAAAATCAAAAAATTGGAAAACCTTCGCATTGTGTCATTATATGTGACCAAGTTTCCAGGAAAAATAATAAATTTGTAATACGGCAATTATTTTTAAAAAGTGTTCTCAAAAATGAGTTGTCATGCGTGATGATTCATGGCTTTCAAGCCAAATGATCAATCTTATGGCCACATTCATGGCATAGTTTGTTCAAATGATCTCATATTATGCACAAGGGTGCATCTTGGAATTCCAAACAATGTTACCTAACGAAGTTTACATTTTCTTTTCACGGAAAATACATTTTCCATTTTCTGAGTGCCCGAAATGAGTTTTTTGTGTGAAGGAACTACCATATATTTGTTGCAAAATTGGACCTAATCAATTTTATAAAATACTAGGACATATTTAATGCACAATTGACAAAATTGTTGGGTGTCAAAAGTTTTGATCCACCTTTGGTGAAAAAGACAAATTCCCGCCGATTCAGTAGGAAGCGGGTCAAATTTGAAATGCAGATGCCTCATAGTTTGCTCTTTTATTCCAAAAATAATTTCTCGGTACATTAGTATCTATTTGATCAGAGAAATATCAAAAGTTTTCCAAGATTCAACCACTAGCTAGGAACGGTCAAGCCCGCCGTTTTGACCACATTTTGAAACGGGCATAAAAAATTCAAAAAAATTCAAAAAATTGGAAAACCTTCGCATTGTGTCATTATATGTGACCAAGTTTCCAGGAAAATAATAAATTTGTAATACAACAATTATTTTAAAAATGGTGTTCTCATAAATGACCTATCATGCGTGAAGATTTATGGCTTTCAAGCCAAATGATCAATCTTATGGCCACATTGATGGCATAGTTTTTTCAAATGATCCCATATTGTGCACAAGGGTGCATCTTGGAATTCCAAACAATGTTCCCTAAGGGTGTTTTCATTTTCTTTTCACGGAAAATACATTTTCCATTTTCCGAGTGCCCAAAATGAGTTTTTTTTGTGAAGGACCTACCATATATTTGTTGCAAAATTGGACCTAACCAATTTTATAAAATACTTGGACATATTTAATGCACAATTGACAAAATTGTTGGGTGTAAAAAGTTTTGATCCACCTCTGGTGAAAAATACAAATTCCCGCCAATTTAGTAGGAAGCGCGTAAAATTTGAACTGTAGTTGCCTCATAGTTTGCTCTATATTTTTTTCAGAAATCATTTCTAGGCACATAAGTATCTATTTAACAGAGAAACATCAAAAGTTTTCCAAGATTCAACCACTAGCTAGGAACGGTCAAGCCCGTCGTTTTGACCGCATTTTGAAACGGGCATAAAAAATTCAAAAAAATCAAAAAATTGGAAAACCTTCGCATTGTGTCATTATATGTGACCAAGTTTCCAGGGAAAATAATAAATTTGTAATACGGCAATTATTTTTAAAAAGTGTTCTCAAAAATGAGTTGTCATGCGTGATGATTCATGGCTTTCAAGCCAAATGATCAATCTTATGGCCACATTCATGGCATAGTTTGTTCAAATGATCTCATATTGTGCACAAGGGTGCATCTTGGAATTCCAAACAATGTTACCTAACGAAGTTTACATTTTCTTTTCACGGAAAATACATTTTCCATTTTCTGAGTGCCCGAAATGAGTTTTTTGTGTGAAGGAACTACCATATATTTGTTGCAAAATTGGACCTAATCAATTTTATAAAATACTAGGACATATTTAATGCACAATTGACAAAATTGTTGGGTGTCAAAAGTTTTGATCCACCTTTGGTGAAAAAGACAAATTCCCGCCGATTCAGTAGGAAGCGGGTCAAATTTGAAATGCAGATGCCTCATAGTTTGCTCTTTTATTCCAAAAATAATTTCTCGGTACATTAGTATCTATTTGATCAGAGAAATATCAAAAGTTTTCCAAGATTCAACCACTAGCTAGGAACGGTCAAGCCCGCCGTTTTGACCACATTTTGAAACGGGCATAAAAAATTCAAAAAAATTCAAAAAATTGGAAAACCTTCGCATTGTGTCATTATATGTGACCAAGTTTCCAGGAAAATAATAAATTTGTAATACAACAATTATTTTAAAAATGGTGTTCTCATAAATGAGCTATCATGCGTGAACATTTATGGCTTTCAAGCCAAATGATCAATCTTATGGCCACATTGATGGCATAGTTTTTTCAAATGATCCCATATTGTGCACAAGGGTGCATCTTGGAATTCCAAACAATGTTCCCTAAGGGAGTTTTCATTTTATTTTCACGGAAAATACATTTTCCATTTTCCGAGTGCCCAAAATGAGTTTTTTTGTGAAGGACCTACCATATATTTGTTGCAAAATTGGACCTAACCAATTTTATAAAATACTAGGACATATTTAATGCACAATTGACAAAATTGTTCGGTGTCAAAAGTTTTGATCCACCTCTGGTGAAATATACAAATTCCTGCCAATTTAGTAGGAAGCGCGTAAAATTTGAACTGTAGCTGCCTCATAGTTTGCTCTATATTTTTTTTAGAAATAATTTCTAGGTACATAAGTATCTATTTAACAGAGAAACATCAAAAGTTTTCCCAGATTCAACCACTAGCTAGGAACGGTCAAGCCCGTCGTTTTGACCGCATTTTGAAACGGGCATAAAAAATTCAAAAAAATCAAAAAATTGGAAAACCTTCGCATTGTGTCATTATATGTGACCAAGTTTCCAGGAAAAATAATAAATTTGTAATACGGCAATTATTTTTAAAAAGTGTTCTCAAAAATGAGTTGTCATGCGTGAGGATTCATGGCTTTCAAGCCAAATGATCAATCTTATGGCCACATTCATGGCATAGTTTGTTCAAATGATCTCATATTGTGCACAAGGGTGCATCTTGGAATTCCAAACAATGTTACCTAACGAAGTTTACATTTTCTTTTCACGGAAAATACATTTTCCATTTTCTGAGTGCCCGAAATGAGTTTTTTGTGTGAAGGAACTACCATATATTTGTTGCAAAATTGGACCTAATCAATTTTATAAAATGCTAGGACATATTTAATGCACAATTGACAAAATTGTTGGGTGTCAAAAGTTTTGATCCACCTTTGGTGAAAAAGACAAATTCCCGCCGATTCAGTAGGAAGCTGGTCAAATTTGAAATGCAGATGCCTCATAGTTTGCTCTTTTATTCCAAAAATCATTTCTCGGTACATAAGTATCTATCTGATCAGAGAAATATCAAAAGTTTTCCAAGATTCAACCACTAGCTAGGAACGGTCAAGCCCGCCGTTTTGACCACATTTTGAAACGGGCATAAAAAATTCAAAAAAATCAAAAAATTGGAAAACCTTCGCATTGTGTCATTATATGTGACCAAGTTTCCAGGAAAATAATGAATTTGTAATACAACAATTATTTTAAAAAAAGGTGTTCTCATAAATGAGCTATCATGCGTGAAGATTCATGGCTTTCAAGCCAAATGATCAATCTTATGGCCACATTGATGGCATAGTTTTTTCAAATGATCTCATATTGTGCACAAGGGTGCATCTTGGAATTCCAAACAATGTTCCCTAAGGGTTTTCATTTTCTTTTCACGGAAAATACATTTTCCATTTTCCGAGTGCCTAAAATGAGTTTTTTGTGAAGGACCTACCATATATTTGTTGCAAAATTGGACCTAACCAATTTTATAAAATACTAGGACATATTTAATGCACAATTGACAAAATTGTTGGGTGTCAAAAGTTTTGATCCACCTTTGGTGAAAAAGACAAATTCCCGCCGATTCAGTAGGAAGCGGGTCAAATTTGAAATGCAGATGCCTCATAGTTTGCTCTTTTATTCCAAAAATCATTTCTCGGTACATAAGTATCTATCTGATCAGAGAAATATCAAAAGTTTTCCAAGATTCAACCACTAGCTAGGAACGGTCAAGCCCGCCGTTTTGACCACATTTTGAAACGGGCATAAAAAATTCAAAAAAATCAAAAAATTGGAAAACCTTCGCATTGTGTCATTATATGTGACCAAGTTTCCAGGAAAATAATGAATTTGTAATACAACAATTATTTTAAAAAAAGGTGTTCTCATAAATGAGCTATCATGCGTGAAGATTCATGGCTTTCAAGCCAAATGATCAATCTTATGGCCACATTGATGGCATAGTTTTTTCAAATGATCTCATATTGTGCACAAGGGTGCATCTTGGAATTCCAAACAATGTTCCCTAAGGGTTTTCATTTTCTTTTCACGGAAAATACATTTTCCATTTTCCGAGTGCCTAAAATGAGTTTTTTGTGAAGGACCTACCATATATTTGTTGCAAAATTGGACCTAACCAATTTTATAAAATACTAGGACATATTTAATGCACAATTGACAAAATTGTTGGGTGTCAAAAGTTTTGATCCACCTCTGGTGAAAAATACAAATTCCCGCCAATTTAGTAGGAAGCGTGTAAAATTTGAACTGTAGCTGCCTCATAGTTTGCTCTATATTTTTTCAGAAATCATTTCTAGGTACATAAGTATCTATTTAACATAGAAACATCAAAAGTTTTCCAAGATTCAACCACTAGCTAGGAACGGTCAAGCCCGCCGTTTTGACCGCATTTTGAAACGGGCATAAAAAATTCAAAAAAATCAAAAAATTGGAAAACCTTCGCATTGTGTCATTATATGTGACCAAGTTTCCAGGAAAAACAATAAATTTGTAATACGGCAATTATTTTTAAAAAGTGTTCTCAAAAATGAGTTGTCATGCGTGAGGATTCATGGCTTTCAAGCCAAATGATCAATCTTATGGCCACATTCATGGCATAGTTTGTTCAAATGATCTCATATTGTGCACAAGGGTGCATCTTGGAATTCTAAACAATGTTACCTAACGGAGTTTACATTTTCTTTTCACGGAAAATACATTTTCCATTTTCTGAGTACCCGAAATGAGTTTTTTGTGTGAAGGAACTACCATATATTTGTTGCAAAATTGGACCTAATCAATTTTATAAAATACTAGGACATATTTAATGCACAATTGACAAAATTGTTGGGTGTCAAAAGTTTTGATCCACCTTTGGTGAAAAAGACAAATTCCCACCGATTCAGTAGGAAGGGGGTCAAATTTGAAATGCAGATGCCTCATACTTTGCTCTTTTATTCCAAAAATCATTTCTCGGTACATAAGTATCTATTTCATCAGAGAAATATCAAAAGTTTTCCAAGATTCAACCACTAGCTAGGAACGGTCAAGCCCGCCGTTTTGACCACATTTTGAAACAGGCATAAAAAATTCAAAAAAATCAAAAAATTGGAAAACCTTCGCATTGTGTCATTATATGTGACCAAGTTTCTAAGAAAATAATAAATTTGTAATACAACAATTATTTTTAAAAAGGTGTTCTCATAAATGAGCTATCATGCGTGAAGATCCATGGATTTCAAGCCAAATGATCAATCTTATGGCCACATTGATGGCATAGTTTTTTCAAATGATCTGATATTGTGCACAAGGGTGCATCTTGGAATTCCAAACAATGTTCCCTAAGGGAGTTTTCATTTTCTTTTCACAGAAAATACATTTTCCATTTTCCGAGTGCCCAAAATGAGTTTTTTTGTGAAGGACCTACCATATATTTGTTGCAAAATTGGACCTAAACAATTTTATAAAATACTAGGACATATTTAATGCACAATTGACAAAATTGTTGGGTGTCAAAAGTTTTGATCCACCTCTGGTGAAAAATACAAATTCCCGCCAATTTAGTAGGAAGCGCGTAAAATTTGAACTGTAGCTGCCTCATAGTTTGCTCTATATTTTATTCAGAAATCATTTCTAGGTACATAAGTATCTATTTAACAGAGAAACATCAAAAGTTTTCCAAGATTCAACCACTAGCTAGGAACGGTCAAGCCCGCCGTTTTGACCGTATTTTGAAACGGGCATAAAAAATTCAAAAAAATCAAAAAATTGGAAAACCTTCGCATTGTGTCATTATATGTGATCAAGTTTCCAGGAAAAGTAATAAATTTGTAATATGGCAATTGTTTTAAAAAAGTGTTCTCAAAAATGAGTTGTCATGCGTGAGAATTCATGGCTTTCAAGCCAAATGATCAATCTTATGGCCACATTCATGGCATAGTTTGTTCACATGATCTCATATTGTGCACAAGGGTGCATCTTGGAATTCCAAACAATGTTGCCTAAGGGAGTTTATATTTTCTTTTCACGGAAAATACATTTTCCATTTTCCGAGTGCCCGAAATGAGTTCTTTGTGTGAAGGAACTACCATATATTTGTTGCAAAATTGGACCTAATCAATTTTATAAAATACTATGACATATTTAATGCACAATTGACAAAATTGTTGGGTGTCAAAAGTTTTGATCCACCTTTGGTGAAAAAGACAAATTCCCGCCGATTCAGTAGGAAGCGGGTCAAACTTGAAATGCAGATGCCTCATAGTTTGCTCTTTTATTCCAAAAATCATTTCTCGGTACATAAGTATCTATTTGATAAGAGAAATATCAAAAGTTTTCCAAGATTCAACCACTAGCTAGGAACGGTCAAGCCCGCCGTTTTGACCACATTTTGAAACGGGCATAAAAAATTCAAAAAAAATCAAAAAATTGGAAAACCTTCGCATTGTGTCATTATATGTGACCAAGTTTCCAGGAAAATAATAAATTTGTACTACACAAATTATTTTAAAAAAAAGGTGTTCTCATAAATGAGCTATCATGCATGAAGATTCATGGCTTTCAAGCCAAATGATCAATCTTATGGCCACATTGATGGCATAGTTTTTTCAAATGATCCCATATTGTGCACAAGGATGCATCTTGGAATTCCAAACAATGTTCCCTAAGGGACTTTTCATTTTCTTTTCACGGAAAATACATTTTCCATTTTCTGAGTGCCCGAAATGAGTTTTTTGTGTGAAGGAACTACCATATATTTGTTGCAAAATTGGACCTAATCAATTTTATAAAATACTACGACATATTTAATGCACAATTGACAAAATTGTTGGGTGTCAAAAGTTTTGATCCACCTTTGGTGAAAAAGACAAATTCCCGCCGATTCAGTAGGAAGCGGGTCAAATTTGAAATGCAGATGCCTCATAGTTTGCTCTTTTATTCCAAAAATCATTTCTCGGTTCATAAGTATCTATTTGATCAGAAAAATATCAAAAGTTTTCCTAGATTCAACCACTAGCTAGGAACGGTCAAGCCCGCCGTTTTGACCACATTTTGAAACGGGCATAAAAAATTCAAAAAAATCAAAAAATTGGAAAACCTTCGCATTGTGTCATTATATGTGACCAAGTTTCCAGGAAAATAATGAATTTGTAATACAACAATTATTTTAAAAAAAGGTGTTCTCATAAATGAGCTATCATGCGTGAAGATTCATGGCTTTCAAGCCAAATGATCAATCTTATGGCCACATTGATGGCACAGTTTTTTCAAATGATCTCATATTGTGCACAAGGGTGCATCTTGGAATTCCAAACAATGTCCCCTAAGGGTTTTCATTTTCTTTTCACGGAAAATACATTTTCCATTTTCCGAGTGCCTAAAATGAGTTTTTTGTGAAGGACCTACCATATATTTGTTGCAAAATTGGACCTAACCAATTTTATAAAATACTAGGACATATTTAATGCACAATTGACAAAATTGTTGGGTGTCAAAAGTTTTGATCCACCTCTGGTGAAAAATACAAATTCCCGCCAATTTAGTAGGAAGCGCGTAAAATTTGAACTGTAGCTGCCTCATAGTTTGCTCTATATTTTTTTCAGAAATCATTTCTAGGTACATAAGTATCTATTTAACATAGAAACATCAAAAGTTTTCCAAGATTCAACCACTAGCTAGGAACGGTCAAGCCCGCCGTTTTGACCACATTTTGAAACAGGCATAAAAAATTCAAAAAAAATCAAAAAATTGGAAAACCTTCGCATTGTGTCATTATATGTGACCAAGTTTCCAAGAAAATAATAAATTTGTAATACAACAATTATTTTTAAAAAGGTGTTCTCATAAATGAGCTATCATGCGTGAAGATTCATGGCTTTCAAGCCAAATGATCAATCTTATGGCCACATTGATGGCATAGTTTTTTCAAATGATCTGATATTGTGCACAAGGGTGCATCTTGGAATTCCAAACAATGTTCCCTAAGGGAGTTTTCATTTTCTTTTCACGGAAAATACATTTTCCATTTTCCGAGTGCCCAAAATGAGTTTTTTTGTGAAGGACCTACCATATATTTGTTGCAAAATTGGACCTAAACAATTTTATAAAATACTAGGACATATTTAATGCACAATTGACAAAATTGTTGGGTGTCAAAAGTTTTGATCCACCTTTGGTGAAAAAGACAAATTCTCGCCGATTTAGTAGGAAGGGGGTCAAATTTGAAATGCAGATGCCTCATAGTTTGCTCTATATTTTTTTCAGAAATCATTTCTAGGTACATAAGTATCTATTTAATAGAGAAACATCAAAAGTTTTCCAAGATTCAACCACTAGCTAGGAACGGTCAAGCCCGCCGTTTTGACCGTATTTTGAAACGGGCATAAAAAATTCAAAAAAATCAAAAAATTGGAAAACCTTCGCATTGTGTCATTATATGTGATCAAGTTTCCAGGGAAAATAATAAATTTGTAATATGGCAATTGTTTTAAAAAAGTGTTCTCAAAAATGAGTTGTCATGCGTGAGGATTGATGGCTTTCAAGCCAAATGATCAATCTTATGGCCACATTCATGGCATAGTTTGTTCAAATGATTTCATATTGTGCACAAGGGTGCATCTTGGAATTCCAAACAATGTTGCCTAAGGGAGTTTACATTTTCTTTTCACGGAAAATACATTTTCCATTTTCTGAGTGCCCGAAATGAGTTCTTTGTGTGAAGGAACTACCATATATTTGTTGCAAAATTGGACCTAATCAATTTTATAAAATACTACGACATATTTAATGCACAATTGACAAAATTGTTGGGTGTCAAAAGTTTTGATCCACCTTTGGTGAAAAAGACAAATTCCCGCCGATTCAGTAGGAAGCGGGTCAAATTTGAAATGCAGATGCCTCATAGTTTGCTCTTTTATTCCAAAAATCATTTCTCGGTACATAAGTATCTATTTGATCAGAGAAATATCAAAAGTTTTCCAAGATTCAACCACTAGCTAGGAACGGTCAAGCCCGCCGTTTTGACCACATTTTGAAACGGGCATAAAAAATTCAAAAACAATCAAAAAATTGGAAAACCTTCGCATTGTGTCATTATATGTGAGCAAGTTTCCAGGAAAATAATAAATTTCTACTACACAAATTATTTTAAAAAAGGTGTTCTCATAAATGAGCTATCATGCATGAAGATTCATGGCTTTCAAGCCAAATGATCAATCTTATGGCCACATTGATGGCATAGTTTTTTCAAATGATCTCATATTGTGCACAAGGGTGCATCTTGGAATTCCAAACAATGTTCCCTAAGGGAGTTTTCATTTTCTTTTCACGGAAAATACATTTTCCATTTTCCGAGTGCCCAAAATGAGTTTTTTTGTGAAGGCCCTACCATATATTTGTTGCAAAATTGGACCTAACCAATTTTATAAAATACTAGGACATATTTAATGCACACTTGACAAAATTGTTGGGTGTCAAAAGTTTCGATCCACCTCTGGTGAAAAATACAAATTCCCGCCAATTTAGTAGGAAGCGCGTAAAATTTGAACTGTAGTTGCCTCATAGTTTGCTCTATATTTTTTTCAGAAATCATTTCTAGGTACATAAGTATCTATTTAACAGAGAAACATCAAAAGTTTTCCAAGATTCAACCACTAGCTAGGAATGGTCAAGCCCGCCGTTTTGACCGCATTTTGAAACGGGCATAAAAAATTCAAAAAAATCAAAAAATTGGAAAACCTTCGCATTGTGTCATTATATGTGACCAAGTTTCCAGGAAAAATAATAAATTTGTAATACGGCAATTATTTTTAAAAAGTGTTCTCAAAACTGAGTTGTCATGCGTGAGGATTCATGGCTTTCAAGCCAAATGATCAATCTTATGGCCACATTCATGGCATAGTTTGTTCAAATGATCTCATATTGTGCACAAGGGTGCATCTTGGAATTCCAAACAATGTTACCTAATGAAGTTTACATTTTCTTTTCACGGAAAATACAGTTTCCATTTTCCGAGTGCCCGAAATGAGTTTTTTGTGTGAAGGAACTACCATATATTTGTTGCAAAATTGGACCTAATCAATTTTATAAAATACTAGGACATATTTAATGCACAATTGACAAAATTGTTGGGTGTCAAAAGTTTTGATCCACCTTTGGTGAAAAAGAAAAATTCCTGCCGATTCAATAGGAAGCGGGTCAAATTTGAAATGCAGATGCCTCATAGTTTGCTCTTTTATTCCAAAAATCATTTCTCGGTACATAAGTATCTATTTGATCAGAGAAATATCAAAAGTTTTCCAAGATTCAACCACTAGCTAGGAACGGTCAAGCCCGCCGTTTTAACCACATTTTGAAACAGGCATAAAAAATTCAAAAAAAATCAAAAAATTGGAAAACCTTCGCATTGTGTCATTATATGTGACCAAGTTTCCAGGTAAATAATAAATTTGTAATACAACAATTATTTTTAGAAAGGTGTTCTCATAAATGAGCTATCATGCGTGAAGATTCATGGCTTTCAAGCCAAATGATCAATCTTATGGCCACATTCATGGCATAGTTTTTTCAAATGATCTCATATTGTGCACAAGGGTGCATCTTGGAATTCCAAACAATGTTCCCTAAGGGAGTTTTCATTTTCTTTTCACGGAAAATACATTTTCCATTTTCCGAGTACCCAAAACGAGTTTTTTTGTGAAGGACCTACCATATATTTGTTGCCAAATTGGACCTAACCAATTTTATAAAATACTAGGACATATTTAATGCACAATTGACAAAATTGTTGGGTGTCAAAAGTTTTGATCCACCTTTGGTGAAAAATACAAATTCCCGCCAATTTAGTAGGAAGCGCGTTAAATTTGAACTGTAGCTACCTCATAGTTTGCTCTATATTTTTTTCAGAAATCATTTCTAGGTACATAAGTATCTATTTAACAGAGAAACATCAAAAGTTTTCCAAGATTCAACCACTAGCTAGGAACGGTCAAGCCCGCCGTATAACCGTATTTTGAAACGGGCATAAAAAATTAAAAAAATCAAAAAATTGGAAAACCTTCGCATTGTGTCATTATATGTGATCAACTTTCCAGCAAAAATAATAATATTGTAACACGACAATTGTTTTAAAAAAGTGTTCTCAAAAATGAGTTGTCATGCGTGAGGATTCATGGCTTTCAAGCCAAATGATCAATCTTATGGCCACATTCATGGCATAGTTTGTTCAAATGATCTCATATTGTGCACAAGGGTGCATCTTGGAATTCCAAACAATGTTGCCTAAGGGAGTTTACATTTTCTTTTCACGGAAAATACATTTTCCATTTTCCGAGTGCCCGAAATGAGATCTTTGTGTGAAGGAACTACCATATATTTGTTGCAAAATTGGACCTAATCAAGTTTATAAAATACTAGGACATATTTAATGCACAATTGACAAAAATTTTGGGTGTCAAAAGTTTTGATCCACCTTTGGTGAAAAAGACAAATTCCCGCCGATTCAGTAGGAAGCGGGTCAAATTTGAAATGCAGATGCCTCATAGTTTGCTCTTTTATTCCAAAAATCATTTCTCAGTACATAAGTATCTATTTGATCAGAGAAATATCAAAAGTTTTCCAAGATTCAACCACTAGCTAGGAACGGTCAAGCCCGTCGTTTTGACCACATTTTGAAATAGGCATAAAAAATTCAAAAAAAAATCAAAAAATTGGAAAACCTTCACATTGTGTCATTATATGTGACCAAGTTTCCAGGAAAATAAAAAATTTGTAATACAACAATTATTTTTAAAAAGGTGTTCTCATAAATGAGCTATCATGCGTGAACATTCATGGCTTTCAAGCCAAATGATCAATTTTATGGCCACATTCATGGCATAGTTTTTTCAAATGATCTCATATTGTGCACAAGGGTGCATCTTGGAATTCCAAACAATGTTCCCTCAGGGAGTTTTCATTTTCTTTTCACGGAAAATACATTTTCCATTTTCCGAGTGCCCAAAATGAGTTTTTCTGTGAAGGACCTACCATATATTTGTTGCAAAATTGGACCTAACCAATTTTATTAAATACTAGGACATATTTAATGCACAATTGACAAAATTGTTGGGTGTCAAAAGTTTTGATCCACCTCTGGTGAAAAATACAAATTCCCGCCAATTTAGTAGGAAGCGCGTAAAATTTGAACTGTAGCTGCCTCATAGTTATCTCTATATTTTTTCAGAAATCATTTCTAGGTACATAAGTATCTATTTAACAGAGAAACATCAAAAGTTTTCCAAGATTCAACCACTAGCTAGGAACGGTCAAGCCCGCCTTTCCGACCGTATTTTGAAACGGGCATAAAACATTCAAAAAAATCAAAAATTGGAAAACCTTCGCATTGTGTCATTATATGTGACCAAGTTTTCAGGAAAAATAATAAATTTGTAATACGGCCATTATTTTTAAAAAGTGTTCTAAAAAATGAGTTGTCATGCATGAGGATTCATGGCTTTCAAGCCAAATGATCAATCTTATGGCCACATTCATGGCATAGTTTGTTCAAATGATCTCATATTGTGCACAAGGGTGCATCTTGGAATTCCAAACAATGTTGCCTAAGGGAGTTTACATTTTCTTTTCACGGAAAATACATTTTCCATTTTCCGAGTGCCCGAAATGAGTTCTTTGTGTGAAGGAACTACCATATATTTGTTGCAAAATTGGACCTAATCAATTTTATAAAATACTAGGACATATTTAATGCACAATTGACAAAATTGTTGGGTGTCAAAAGTTTTGATCCACCTTTGGTGAAAAAGAAAAATTCCCGCCGATTCAGTAGGAAGCGGGTCAAATTTGAAATGCAGATGCCTCATAGTTTGCTCTTTTATTCCAAAAATTATTTCTCAGTACATAAGTATCTATTTGATCAGAGAAATATCAAAAGTTTTCCAAGATTCAACCACTAGCTAGGAACGGTCAAGCCCGCCGTTTTGACCACATTTTGAAACGGGCATAAAAAATTCAGAAAAATAAAAAAATTGGAAAACCTTCGCATTGTGTCATTATATGTGACCAAGTTTCCAGGAAAATAATGAATTTGTAATACAACAATTATTTTAAAAAAGGTGTTCTCATAAATGAGCTATCATGCGTGAAGATTCATGGCTTTCAAGCCAAATGATCAATCTTATGGCCACATTGATGGCATAGTTTTTTCAAATGATCCCATATTGTGCACAAGGGTGCATCTTGGAATTCCAAACAATGTTCCCTAAGGGAGTTTTCATTTTCTTTTCACGGAAAATACATTTTCCATTTTCCGAGTGCCCAAAATGAGTTGTTTTGTGAAGGACCTACCATATATTTGTTGCAAAATTGGACGTAACCAATTTTATAAAATACTAGGACATATTTAATGCACAATTGACAAAATTGTTGGGTGTCAAAAGTTTTGATCCACCTCTGGTGAAAAATACAAATTCCCGCCAATTTAGTAGGAAGCGCGTAAAATTTGAATTGTAGCTGCCTCATAGTTTGCTCTATATTTTTTTTCAGAAATCATTTCTAGGTACATAAGTATCTATTTAACAGAGAAACATCAAAAGTTTTCCCAGATTCAACCACTAGCTAGGAACGGTCAAGCCCGCCGTTTTGACCGCATTTTGAAACGGGCATAAAAAATTCAGAAAAATCAAAAAATTGGAAAACCTTCGCATTGTGTCATTATATGTGACCAAGTTTCCAGGAAAATAATGAATTTGTAATACAACAATTATTTTAAAAAAGGTGTTCTCATAAATGAGCTATCATGCGTGAAGATTCATGGCTTTCAAGCCAAATGATCAATCTTATGGCCACATTGATGGCATAGTTTTTTCAAATGATCCCATATTGTGCACAAGGGTGCATCTTGGAATTCCAAACAATGTTCCCTAAGGGAGTTTTCATTTTCTTTTCACGGAAAATACATTTTCCATTTTCCGAGTGCCCAAAATGAGTTGTTTTGTGAAGGACCTACCATATATTTGTTGCAAAATTGGACGTAACCAATTTTATAAAATACTAGGACATATTTAATGCACAATTGACAAAATTGTTGGGTGTCAAAAGTTTTGATCCACCTCTGGTGAAAAATACAAATTCCCGCCAATTTAGTAGGAAGCGCGTAAAATTTGAATTGTAGCTGCCTCATAGTTTGCTCTATATTTTTTTTCAGAAATCATTTCTAGGTACATAAGTATCTATTTAACAGAGAAACATCAAAAGTTTTCCAAGATTCAACCACTAGCTAGGAACGGTCAAGCCCGCCGTTTTGACCGCATTTTGAAACGGGCATAAAAAATTCAAAAAAATCAAAAAATTGGAAAACCTTCGCATTGTGTCATTATATGTGACCAAGTTTTCAGGAAAAATAATAAATTTGTAATACGGCCATTATTTTTAAAAAGTGTTCTAAAAAATGAGTTGTCATGCATGAGGATTCATGGCTTTCAAGCCAAATGATCAATCTTATGGCCACATTCATGGCATAGTTTGTTCAAATGATCTCATATTGTGCACAAGGGTGCATCTTGGAATTCCAAACAATGTTGCCTAAGGGAGTTTACATTTTCTTTTCACGGAAAATACATTTTCCATTTTCCGAGTGCCCGAAATGAGTTTTTTGTGTGAAGGAACTACCATATATTTGTTGCAAAATTGGACCTAATCAATTTTATAAAATATTAGGACATATTTAATGCACAATTGACAAAAATGTTGGGTGTCAAAAGTTTTGATCCACCTTTGGTGAAAAAGAAAAATTCCCGCCGATTCAGTAGGAAGCGGGTCAAATTTGAAATGCAGATGCCTCATAGTTTGCTCTTTTATTCCAAAAATCATTTCTCAGTACATAAGTATCTATTTGATCAGAGAAATATCAAAAGTTTTCCAAGATTCAACCACTAGCTAGGAACGGTCAAGCCCGCCGTTTTGACCAGATTTTGAAACACGCATAAAAAATTCAAAAAAAATAAAAAAATTGCAAAACCTTTGCATTGTGTCATTATATGTGACCAAGTTTCCAGGAAAATAAAAAATTTGTAATACAACAATTATTTTTAAAAAGGTGTTCTCATAAATGAGCTATCATTCGTGAAGATTCATGGCTATCAAGCCAAATGATCAATTTTATGGCCACATTCATGGTATAGTTTTTTCAAATGATCTCATATTGTGCACAAGGGTGCATCTTGGAATTCCAAACAATGTTCCCTCAGGGAGTTTTCATTTTCTTTTCACGGAAAATACATTTTCCATTTTCCGAGTGCCCAAAATGAGTTTTTCTGTGAAGGACCTACCATATATTTGTTGCAAAATTGGACCTAACCAATTTTATTAAATACTAGGACATATTTAATGCACAATTGACAAAATTGTTGGGTGTCAAAAGTTTTGATCCACCTCTGGTGAAAAATACAAATTCCCGCCAATTTAGTAGGAAGCGCGTAAAATTTGAACTGTAGCTGCCTCATAGTTTGCTCTATATTTTTTCAGAAATCATTTCTAGGTACATAAGTATCTATTTAACAGAGAAACGTCAAAAGTTTTCCAAGATTCAACCACTAGCTAGGAACGGTCAAGCCCGCCTTTCCGACCGTATTTTGAAACGGGCATAAAAAATTCAAAAAAATCAAAAATTGGAAAACCTTCGCATTGTGTCATTATATGTGATCAAGTTTCCAGGAAAAATAATAAATTTGTAATACGGCAATTGTTTTAAAAAAGTGTTCTCAAAAATGAGTTGTCATGCGTGAGGATTCATGGCTTTCAAGCCAAATGATCAATCTTATGGCCACATTCATGGCATAGTTTGTTCAAATGATCTCATATTATGCACAAGGGTGCATCTTGGAATTCCAAACAATGTTGCCTAAGGGAGTTTACATTTTCTTTTCACGGAAAATACATTTTCCATTTTCCGAGTGCCCGAAATGAGTTCTTTGTGTGAAGGAACTACCATATATTTGTTGCAAAATTGGACCTAATCAATTTTATAAAATACTAGGACATATTTAATGCACAATTGACAAAATTGTTGGGTGTCAAAAGTTTTGATCCACCTTTGGTGAAAAAGACAAATTCCCACCGATTCAGTAGGAAGCGGGTCAAATTTGAAATGCAGATGCCTCATAGTTTGCTCTTTTATTCCAAAAATCATTTCTCGGTACATAAGTATCTATTTGATCAGAGAAATATCAAAAAATTTCCAAGATTCAACCACTAGCTAGGAACGGTCAAGCCCACCGTTTTGACCACATTTTAAACGGGCATAAAAAATTCAAAAAAAATCAAAAAATTGGAAAACCTTCGCATTGTGTCATTATATGTGACCAAGTTTCCAGGAAAATAATAAATTTGTACTACACAAATTTATTTAAAAAAGGTGTTCTCATAAATGAGCTATCATGCATGAAGATTCATGGCTTTCAAGCCAAATGATCAATCTTATGGCCACATTGATGGCATAGTTTTTTCAAATGATCTCATATTGTGCACAAGGGTGCATCTTGGAATTCCAAACAATGTTCCCTAAGGGAGTTTTCATTTTCTTTTCACGGAAAATATATTTTCCATTTTCCGAGTGCCCAAAATGAGTTTTTTTGTGAAGGACCTACCATATATTTGTTGCAAAATTGGACCTAACCAATTTTATAAAATACTAGGACATGTTTAATGCAAAATTGACAAAATTGTTGGGTGTCAAAAGTTTTGATCCACCTCTGGTGAAAAATACAAATTCCCGCCAATTTAGTAGGAAGCGCGTAAAATTTGAACTGTAGCTGCCTCATAGTTTGCTCTATATTTTTTTCAGAAATCATTTCTAGGTACATAACTATCTATTTAACAGAGAAACATCAAAAGTTTTCCAAGATTCAACCACTAGCTAGGAACGGTCAAGCCCGCCTTTTCGACCGTATTTTGAAACGGGCATAAAAATTCAAAAAAATCAAAAATTGGAAAACCTTCGCATTGTGTCATTATATGTGATCAAGTTTCCAGGAAAAATAATAAATTTGTAATACGGCAATTGTTTTAAAAAAGTATTCTCAAAAATGAGTTGTCATGCGTGAGGATTCATGGCTTTCAAGCCAAATGATCAATCTTATGGCCACATTCATGGCATAGTTTGTTCAAATGATCTCATATTGTGCACAAGGGTGCATCTTGGAATTCCAAACAATGTTGCCTAAGGGAGTTTACATTTTCTTTTCACGGAAAATACATTTTCCATTTTCCGAGTGCCCGAAATGAGTTCTTTGTGTGAAGGAACTACCATATATTTGTTGCAAAATTGGACCTAATCAATTTTATAAAATACTAGGACATATTTAATGCACAATTGACAAAATTGTTGGGTGTCAAAAGTTTTGATTCACCTTTGGTGAAAAAGGCAAATTCCACCAATTCAGTAGGAAGCGGGTCAAATTTGAAATGCAGATGCCTCATAGTTTGCTCTTTTATTCCAAAAATCATTTCTCGGTACATAAGTATCTATTTGATCAGAGAAATATCAAAAGTTTTCCAAGATTCAACCACTAGCTAGGAACGGTCAAGCCCGCCGTTTTGACCACATTTTGAAACGGGCATAAAAAATTCAAAAAAAATCAAAAAATTGGAAAACCTTCGCATTGTGTCATTATATGTGACCAAGTTTCCAGGAAAATAATAAATTTGTACTACACAAATTATTTTAAAAAAAGGTGTTCTCATAAATGAGCTATCATGCGTGAAGATTCATGGCTTTCAAGCCAAATGATCAATCTTATGGCCACATTCATGGCATAGTTTTTTCAAATGATCTCATATTGTGTACAAGGGTGCATCTTGGAACTCCAAACAATGTTCCCTAAGGGAGTTTTCATTTTCTTTTCATGGAAAATACATTTTCCATTTTCTGAGTGCCCAAAATGAGTTTTTTTGTGAAGGACCTACCATATATTTGTTGCAAAATTGGACCTAACCAATTTTATCAAATACTAGGACATATTTAATGCACAATTGATAAAATTGTTGGGTGTCAAAAGTTTTGATCCACCTCTGGTGAAAAATTTAAATTCCCGCCAATTTAGTAGGAAGCGCGTAAAATTTGAACTGTAGCTGCCTCATAGTTTGCTTTATATTTTTTTCAGAAATAATTTCTAGGTACATAAGTATCTATTTAACAGAGAAACATCAAAAGTTTTCCAAGATTCAACCACTAGCTAGGAACGGTCAAGCCCGCCGTTTTGACCGTATTTTGAAACGGGCATAAAAAATTCAAAAAAATCAAAAAAATTGAAAACCTTCGCATTGTGTCATTATATGTGATCAAGTTTCCAGGAAAAATAATAAATTTGTAATACGGCAATTGTTTTAAAAAAGTGTTCTCAAAAATGAGTTGTCATGCGTGCGGATTCATGGCTTTCAAGCCAAATGATCAATCTTATGGCCACATTCATGGCATAGTTTGTTCAAATGATCTCATATTGTGCACAAGGGTGCATCTTGGAATTCCAAACAATGTTGCCTAAGGGAGTTTACATTTTCTTTTCACGGAAAATACATTTTCCATTTTCTGAGTGCCCGAAATGAGTTCTTTGTGTGAAGGAACTACCATATATTTGTTGCAAAATTGGACCTAATCAATTTTATAAAATACTAGGACATATTTAATGCACAATTGACAAAATTGTTGGGTGTCAAAAGTTTTGATCCACCTTTGGTGAAAAAGACAAATTCCCACCGATTTAGTAGGAAGCGGGTCAAATTTGAAATGCAGATGCCTCATAGTTTGCTCTTTTATTCCAAAAATCATTTCTCGGTACATAAGTATCTATTTGATCAGAGAAATATCAAAAGTTTTCCAAGATTCAACCACTAGCTAGGAACGGTCAAGCCTGCCGTTTTGACCACATTTTGAAACGGGCATAAAAAATTCAAAAAAAAATCAAAAAATTGGAAAACCTTCGCATTGTGGCATTATATGTGACCAAGTTTCTAGGAAAATAATAAATTTGTACTACACAAATTATTTTAAATAAGGTGTTCTCATAAATGAGCTATCATGCATGAAGATTCATGGTTTTCAAGCCAAATGATCAATCTTATGGCCACATTGATGGCATAGTTTTTTCAAACGATCTCATATTGTGCACAAGGGTGCATCTTGGAATTCCAAATAATGTTCCCTAAGGGAGTTTTCATTTTCTTTTCACGGAAAATACATTTTCCATTTTCCGAGTGCCCAAAATGAGTTTTTTTGTGAAGGACCTACCATATATTTGTTGCAAAATTGGACCTAACCAATTTTATAAAATACTAGGACATATTTAATGCACAATTGACCAAATTGTTGGGTGTCAAAAGTTTTGATCCACCTCTGGTGAAAAATACAAATTCCCGCCAATTTAGTAGGAAGCGCGTAAAATTTGAACTATAGCTGCCTCATAGTTTGCTCTATATTTTTTTCGGAAATCATTTCTAGGTACATAAGTATCTATTTAACAGAGAAACATCAAAAGTTTTCCAAGATTCAACCACTAGCTAGGAACGGTCAAGCCCGCCGTTTTGACCGCATTTTGAAACGGGCATACAAAATTCAAAAAAATCAAAAAATTGGAAAACCTTTGCATTGTGTCATTATATGTGATCAAGTTTCCAGGAAAAATAATAAATTTGTAATACAGCAATTATTTTTAAAAAGTGTTTTAAAAAATGAGTTGTCATGAGTGAGGATTCATGGCTTCCAAGCCAAATGATCAATCTTATGGCCACATTCATGGCATAGTTTGTTCAAATGATCTCATATTGTGCACAATGGTGCATCTTGGAAGTCCAAACAATGTTGCCTAAGGGAGTTTACATTTTGTTTTCACAGAAAATACATTTTCCATTTTCCGAGTGCCCGAAATGAGTTTTTTGTGTGAAGGAACTACCATATATTTGTTGCAAAATTGGACCTAATCAATTTTATAAAATACTAGGACATATTTAATGCACAATTGACAAAATTGTTGGGTGTCAAAAGTTTTGATCCACCTTTGGTGAAAAAGACAAATTCCCGCCGATTCAGTAGGAAGCGGGTCAAATTTGAAATGCAGATGCCTCATAGTTTGCTCTTTTATTCCAAAAATCATTTCTCGGTACATAAGTATCTATTTGATCAGAGAAATATCAAAAGTTTTCCAAGATTCAACCACTAGATAGGAACGGTCAAGCCCGCCGTTTTGACCACATTTTGAAACGGGCATAAAAAATTCAAAAAAATCAAAAAATTGGAAAACCTTCGCATTGTGTCATTATATGTGACCAACTTTCCAGGAAAATAATGAATTTGTAATACAACAATTATTTTAAAAAAGGTGTTCTCATAAATGAGCTATCATGCGTGAAGATTCATGGCTTTCAAGCGAAATGATCAATCTTATGGCCACATTGATGGCATAGTTTTTTCAAATGATCCCATATTGTGCACAAGGGTGCATCTTGGAATTCCAAACAATGTTCCCTAAGGGAGTTTTTATTTTCTTTTCACGGAAAATACATTTTCCATTTTCCGAGTGCCCAAAATGAGTTTTTTTGTGAAGGACCTACCATATATTTGTTGCAAAATTGGACCTGACCAATTTTATAAAATACTAGGACATATTTAATGCACATGACAAAATTGTTGGGTGTCAAAAGTTTTGATCCACCTCTGGTGAAAAATACAAATTCCCAATAATTTAGTAGGAAGCGCGTAAAATTTGAACTGTAGCTGCCTCATAGTTTGCTCTATATTTTTTTCAAAAATCATTTCTAGGTACATAAGTATCTATTTAACAGAGAAACATCAAAAGTTTTCCAAGATTCAACCACTAGCTAGGAACGGTCAAGCCCGTCGTTTTGACCGCATTTTGAAACGGGCATAAAAAATTCAAAAAAATCAAAAAATTTGAAAACCTTCGCATTGTGTCATTATATGTGACCAAGTTTCCAGGAAAAATAATAAATTTGTAATACGGCAATTATTTTTAAAAAGTGTTCTCAAAAATGAGTTGTCATGCATGAGGATTCATGGCTTTCAAGCCAAATGATCAATCTTATGGCCATATTCATGGCATAGTTTGTTCAAATGATCTGATATTGTGCACAAGGTTGCATCTTGGAATTCCAAACAATGTTGCCTAAGGGAGTTTACATTTTCTTTTCACGGAAAATACATTTTCCATTTTCCGAGTGCCCGAAATGAGTTTTTTGTGTGAAGGAACTACCATATATTTGTTGCAAAATTGGACCTAATCAATTTTATAAAATACTAGGACATATTTAGTGCACAATTGACAAAATTGTTGGGTGTCAAAAGTTTTGATCCACCTTTGGTGAAAAAAGACAAATTCCCGCCGATTCAGTAGGAAGCGGGTCAAATTTGAAATGCAGATGCCTCATAGTTTGCTCTTTTATTCCAAAAATCATATCTCGGCACATAAGTATCTATTTGATCAGAGAAATATCAAAAGTTGTCCAAGATTCAACCACTAGCTCGGAACGGTCAAGCCCGCAGTTTTGACCACATTTTGAAACGGGCATAAAAAATTCAAAAAAAATCAAAAAATTGGAAAACCTTCGCATTGTGTCATTATATGTGACCAAGTTTCCAGGAAAATAATGAATTTGTTATACAACAATTATTTTTAAAAAGGTGTTCTCATAAATGAGCTATCATGCGTGAAGATTCATGGCTTTCAAGCCAAATGATCAATCTTATGGCCACATTGATGGCATAGTTTTTTCAAATGATCTCATATTGTGCACAAGGGTGCATCTTGGAATTCCAAACAATGTTCCCTAAGGGTGTTTTCATTTTCTTTTCACGAAAAATACATTTTCCATTTTCCGAGTGCCCAAAATGAGTTTTTTTGTGAAGGACCTACCATATATTTGTTGCAAAATTGGACCTAACCAATTTTATAAAATACTAGGACATATTTAATGCACAATTGACAAAATTGTTGGGTGTCAAAAGTTTTGATCCACCTCTGGTGAAAAATACAAATTCTCGCCAATTTAGTAGTAAGCGCCTAAAATTTGAACTGTAGCTGCCTCATAGTTTGCTCTATATTTTTTTCAGAAATCATTTCTAGGTACATAAGTATCTATTGAACAAAGAAACATCAAAAGTTTTCTAAGATTCAACCAATAGCTAGGAACGGTCAAGCCCGCCGTTTTCACCGCATTTTGAAACGGGCATAAAAAATTCAAGAAAATCAAAAAATTGGAAACCCTTCGCATTGTGTCATTATATGTGACCAAGTTTCCAGGAAAAATAATAAATTTCTAATACGGCAATTATTTTTAAAAAGTGTTCTCAAAAATGAGTTGTCATGCGTGAGGATTCATGGCTTTCAAGCCAAATGATCAATCTTATGGCCACATTCATGGCATAGTTTGTTCAAATGATCTCATATTGTGCACAAGGGTGCATCTTGGAATTCCAAACAATGTTACCTAACGGAGTTTACATTTTGTTTTCACGGAAAATACATTTTCCATTTTCCGAGTGCCCGAAATGAGTTTTTTGTGTGAAGGAACTACCATATATTTGTTGCAAAATTGGACCTAATCAATTTTATAAAATACTAGGACATATTTAATGCACAATTGACAAAATTGTTGGGTGTCAAAAGTTTTGATCCACCTTTGGTGAAAAAGACAAATTCCCGCCGATTCAGTAGGAAGCGGGTCAAATTTGAAATGCAGATGCCTCATAGTTTGCTCTTTTATTCCAAAAATCATTTCTCGGTACATAAGTATCTATTTGATCAGAGAAATATCAAAAGTTTTCCAAGATTCAGCCACTAGCTAGGAACGGTCAAGCCCGCCGTTTTGACAACATTTTGAAACAGGCATAAAAATTCAAAAAATTCAAAAAATTGGAAAACCTTCGCATTGTGTCATTATATGTGACCAAGTTTCCAGGAAAATAATAAATTTGTAGTACAAAAATTATTTTTAAGAAGGTGTTCTCATAAATGAGCTATCATGCGTGAAGATTCATGGCTTTCAAGCCAAATGATCAATCTTATGGCCACATTGATGGCATAGTTTTTTCAAATGATCTCATATTGTGCACAAGGGTGCATCTTGGAATTCAAAACAATGTTCCCTAAGGGAGTTTTCATTTTCTTTTCACGGAAAATACATTTTCCATTTTCCGAGTGCCCAAAATGAGTTTTTGTGTGAAGGACCTACCATATATTTGTTGCAAAATTGGACCTAACCAATTTTATAAAATACTAGGACATATTTAATGCACAATTGACAAAATTGTTGGGTGTCAAAAGTTTTGATCCACCTGTGGTGAAAAATACAAATTCCCGCCAATTTAGTAGGAAGCGCGTAAAATTTGAACTGTAGCTGCCTCATAGTTTGCTCTATATTTTTTCAGAAATCATTTCTATGTACATTACTATCTATTTAACAGAGAAACATCAAAAGTTTTCCAAGATTCAACCACTAGCTAGGAACGGTCAAGCCCGCCGTTTTGACCGCATTTTGAAACGGGCATAAAAAATTCAAAAAAATCAAAAAATTGGAAAACCTTCGCATTGTGTCATTATATGTGACCAAGTTTCCAGGAAAAATAATAAATTTGTAATACGGCAATTATTTTTAAAAAGTGTTCTCAAAAATGAGTTGTCATGCGTGAGGATTCATGGCTTTCAAGCCAAATGATCAATCTTATGGCCACATTCATGGCATAGTTTGTTCAAATGATCTCATATTGTGCACAAGGGTGCATCTTGGAATTCCAAACAATGTTACCTAACGGAGTTTACATATTCTTTTCACGGAAAATACATTTTCCATTTTCCGAGTGCCCGAAATGAGTTTTTTGTGTGAAGGAACTACCATATATTTGTTGCAAAATTGGACCTAATCAATTTTATAAAATACTAGGACATATTTAATGCACAATTGACAAAATTGTTGGGTGTCAAAAGTTTTGATCCACCTTTGGTGAAAAACACAAATTCCCGACGATTCAGTAGGAAGCGGGTCAAATTTGAAATGCAGATGCCTCATAGTTTGCTCTTTTATTCCAAAAATCATTTCTCGGTACCTAAGTATCTATTTGATCAGAGAAATATCAAAAGTTTTCCAAGATTCAACCACTAGCTAGGAACGGTCTAGCCCGCCGTTTTGACCACATTTTGAAACAGGCATAAAAAATTCAAAAAATTCAAAAAATTGGAAAACCTTTGCATTGTGTCATTATATGTGACCAAGTTTCCAGGAAAATAATAAATTTGTAGTACAACAATTATTTTTAAAAAGGTGTTCTCATAAATGAGCTATCATGCGTGAAGATTCATGGCTTTCAAGCCAAATGATCAATCTTATGGCCACATTGATGGCATAGTTTTTTCAAATGATCTCATATTGTGCACAAGGGTGCATCTTGGAATTCCAAACAATGTTCCCTAAGGGAGTTTTCATTTTCTTTTCACGGAAAATACATTTTCCATTTTCCGAGTGCCCAAAATGAGTTTTTTTGTGAAGGACCTACCATATATTTGTTGCAAAATTGGACCTAACCAATTTTATAAAATACTAGGACATATTTAATGCACAATTGACAAAATTGTTGGGTGTCAAAAGTTTTGATCCACCTCTGGTGAAAAATACAAATTCCCGCCAATTTAGTAGGAAGCGCATAAAATTTGAACTGTAGCTGCCTCATAGTTTGCTCTATATTTTTTTAGAAATCATTTCTATGTACATAAGTATCTATTTAACAGAGAAACATCAAAAGTTTTCCAAGATTCAACCACTACCTAGGAACAGTCAAGCCCCCCGTTTTGACCGCATTTTGAAACGGGCATAAAAAATTCAAAAAACTCAAAAAAATTGGAAAACCTTCGCATTGTGTCATTATATGTGAGCAAGTTTCCAAGAAAAATAATAAATTTGTAATACGGCAATATTTTTAAAAAGTGTTCTCAAAAATGAGTTGTCATGCGTGAGGATTCATGGCTTTCAAGCCAAATGATCAATCTTATGGCCACATTCATGACATAGTTTGTGCAAATGATCTCATATTGTGCACAATGGTGCATCTTGGAATTCCAAACAATGTTGCCTAAGGGAGTTTACATTTTCTTTTCACGGAAAATACATTTTCCATTTTCCGATTGCCCGAAATGAGTTTTTTGTGTGAAGGAACTACCATATATTTGTTGCAAAATTGGACCTAATCAATTTTATAAAATACTAGGACATATTTAATGCCCAATTGACAAAATTGTTGGGTGTCAAAAGTTTTGTTCCACCTTTGGTGAAAAAGACAAATTCCCGCCGATTCAGTAGGAAGCGGGTCAAATTTGAAATGCAGATGCCTCATAGTTTGCTCTTTTATTCCAAAAATCATTTCTCGGTACATAAGTATCTATTTGATCAGAGAAATATCAAAAGTTTTCCAAGATTCAACCACTAGCTAGGAACGGTCAAGCCGCTGTTTTGACCACATTTTGAAACAGGCATAAAAAATTCAAAAAATTCAAAAAATTGGAAAACCTTCGCATTGTGTCATTATATGTGACCAAGTTTCCAGGAAAATAATAAATTTGTAATACAACAATTATTTTAAAAAAGGTGTTCTCATAAATGAGCTATCATGTGTGAAGATTCATGGCTTTCAAGCCAAATGATCAATCTTATGGCCACATTCATGGCATAGTTTTTTCAAATGATCTCATATTGTGCACAAGGGTGCATCTTGGAATTCCAAACAATGTTCCCTAAGGGAGTTTTCATTTTCTTTTCACGGAAAATACATTTTCCATTTTCCGAGTGCCCAAAATGAGTTTTTTTGTGAAGGACCTACCATATATTTGTTGCAAAATTGGACCTAACCAATTTTATAAAATACTAGGACATATTTAATGCACAATTGACAAAATTGTTGGGTGTCAAAAGTTTTGATCCACCTCTGGTGAAAAATACAAATTCCCGCCAATTTAGTAGGAAGCGCGTAAAATTTGAACTGTAGCTGCCTCATAGTTTGCTCTATATTTTTTCAGAAATCATTTCTAGGTACATAAGTATCTATTTAACAGAGAAACATCAAAAGTTTTCCAAGACTCAACCATTAGCTAGGAACGGTCAAGCCCGCCGTTTTGACCGCATTTTGAAACGGGCATAAAAAATTCAAAAAAATCAAAAAATTGGAAAACCTTCGCATTGTGTCATTATATGTGATCAAGTTTCCAGGAAAAATAATAAATTTGTAATACGGCAATTGTTTTTAAAAAGTGTTCTCAAAAATGAGTTGTCATGCGTGAGGATTCATGGCTTTCAAGCCAAATGATCAATCTTATGGCCACATTCATGGCATAGTTTGTTAAAATGATCTCATATTGTGCACAAGGGTGCATCTTGGAATTCCAAACAATGTTGCCTAAGGGAGTTTACATTTTCTTTACACGGAAAATACATTTTCCATTTTCCGAGTGCCCGAAATGAGTTTTTTGTGTGAAGGAACTACCATATATTTGTTGCAAAATTGGACCTAATCAATTTTATAAAATACTAGGACATATTTAATGCACAATTGACTAAATTGTTGGGTGTCAAAAGTTTTGATCCACCTTTGGTGAAAAAGACAAATTCCCGCCGATTCAGTAGGAAGCGGGTCAAATTTGAAATGCAGATGCCTCAAAGTTTGCTCTTTTTTTTCCAAAAATCATTTCTCGGCACATAAGTATCTATTTGATCAGAGAAATATCAAAAGTTTTCCAAGATTCAACCACTAGCTAGGAACGGTCAAGCCCGCCGTTTTGACCACATTTTGAAACGGGCATAAAAAAATTCAAAAAAATCAAAAAATTGGAAAACCTTCGCATTGTGTCATTATATGTGACCAAGTTTCCAGGAAAATAATGAATTTGTAATACAACAATTATTTTAAAAAAGGTGTTCTCATAAATGAGCTATCATGCGTGAAGATTCATGGCTTTCAAGCCAAATGATCAATCTTATGGCCACATTGATGGCATAGTTTTTTCAAATGATCTCATATTATGCACAAGGGTGCATCTTGGAATTCCAAACAATGTTCCCTAAGGGTGTTTTCATTTTCTTTTCATGGAAAATACATTTTCCATTTTCTGAGTGCCCAAAATGAGTTTTCTTGTGAAGGACCTACCATATATTTGTTACAAAATTGGACCTAAACAATTTTATAAAATACTAGGACATACTTAATGCACAATTGACAAAATTGTTGGGTGTCAAAAGTTTTGATCCACCTCTCGTGAAAAATACAAATTCCCGCCAATTTAGTAGGAAGCGCGTAAAATTTGAACTGTAGCTGCCTCCTAGTTTGCTCTATATTTTTTTCAGAAATCATTTCTAGGTACATAAGTATCTATTTAATAGAGAAACATCAAAAGTTTTCCAAGATTCAAGCACTAGCTAGGAACGGTCAAGCCCGCCGTTTTGACCGCATTTTGAAACGGGCATAAAAAAGTCAAAAAAATCAAAAAATTGGAAAACCTTCGCATTGTGTCATTATATGTGACCAAGTTTCCAGGAAAAATAATAAATTTGTAATACGGCAATTATTTTTAAAAAGTGTTCTCAAAAATGAGTTGTCATGCGTGAGGATTCATGGCTTTCAAGCCAAATGATCAATCTTATGACCACATTCATGGCATAGTTTGTTCAAATGATCTCATATTGTGCACAAGGGTGCATCTTGGAATTCCAAAAAATGTTACCTAATGGAGTTTACATTTTCTTTTCACGGAAAATACATTTTCCATTTTCCGAGTGCCCGAAATGAGTTTTTTGTGTGAAGGAACTACCATATATTTGTTGCAAAATTGGACCTAATCAATTTTATAAAATACTAGGACATATTTAATGCGCAATTGACAAAATTGTTGGGTGTCAAAAGTTTTGATCCACCTTTGGTGAAAAAGACTAATTCCCGTTGATTCAGTAGGAAGCGGGTCAAATTTGAAATGCAGATGCCTCATAGTTAGCTCTTTTATTCCAAAAATCATTTCTCGGTACATAAGTATCTATTTGATCAGAGAAATATGAAAAGTTTTCCAAGATTCAACCACTAGCTAGGAACGGTCAAGCCCGCCGTTTTGACCACATTTTGAAATAGGCATAAAAAATTCAAAAAAAATCGAAAAATTGGGAAACCTTCGCATTGTGTCATTAGATGTGACCAAGTCTCCAGGAAAATAATAAATTTGTAATACAACAATTATTTTTAAAAAGGTGTTCTCATAAATGAGCTATCATGCGTGAAGATTCATGGCTTTCAAGCCAAATGATCAATCTTATGGCCACATTGATGGCATAGTTTTTTCAAATGATCTCATATTGTGCACAAGGGTGCATCTTGGAATTCCGAACAATGTTCCCTAAGGGAGTTTTCATTTTCTTTTCACGGAAAATACATTTTCCATTTTCCGACTGCCCAAAATGAGTTTTTTTGTGAAGGACCTACCATATATTTGTTGCAAAATTGGACCTAACCAACTTTATAAAATACTAGGACATATTTAATGCACAATTGACAAAATTGTTGGGTGTCAAAAGTTTTGATCCACCTCTGGTGAAAAATACAAATTCCCGCCAATTTAGTAGGAAGCGCGTAAAATTTGAACTGTAGCTGCCTCATAGTTCGCTCTATATTTTTTTAAGAAATCATTTCTAGGTACATAAGTATCTATTTAACAGAGAAACATCAAAAGTTTTCCAAGATTCAACCACTAGCTAGGAACGGTCAAGCCCGCCGTTTTGACCGCATTTTGAAATGGGCATAAAAAATTCAAAAAAATCAAAAAATTGGAAAACCTTCGCATTGTGTCATTATATGTGACCAAGTGTCCAGGAAAAACAATAAATTTGTAATACGGCAATTATTTTTAAAAAGTGTTCTCAAAAATGAGTTGTCATGCGTGAGGATTCATGGCTTTCAAGCCAAATGATCAATCTTGTGACCACATTCATGGCATAGTTTGTTCAAATGATCTCATATTGTGCACAAGGGTGCATCTTGGAATTCCAAACAATGTTACCTAACGGAGTTTACATTTTCTTTTCACGGAAAATACATTTTCCATTTTCCGAGTGCCCGAAATGAGTTTTTTGTGTGAAGGAACTACCATATATTTGTTGCAAAATTGGACCTAATCAATTTTATAAAATACTAGGACATATTTAATGCACAATTGACAAAATTGTTGGGTGTCAAAAGTTTTGATCCACCTTTGGTGAAAAAGACAAATTCCCACCGATTCAGTAGGAAGCGGGTCAAATTTGAAATGCAGATGCCTCATAGTTTGCTCTTTTATTCCAAAAATCATTTCTCGGTACATAAGTATCTATTTGATCAGAGAAATATCAAAAGTTTTCCAAGATTCAACCACTAGCTAGGAACGGTCAAGCCCGCCGTTTTGACCACATTTTGAAACAGGCATAAAAAATTCAAAAAAAATCAAAAAAAATGGAAAACCTTCGCATTGTGTCATTATATGTGACGAAGTTTCCAGGAAAATAATAAATTTGTAATACAACAATTATTTTTAAAAAGGTGTTCTCATAAACGAGCTATCATGCGTGAAGATTCATGGCTTTCAAGCCAAATGATCAATCTTATGGCCACATTGATGGCATAGTTTTTTCAAATGATCTCATATTGTGCACAAGGGTGCATCTTGGCATTCCAAACAATGTTCCCTAAGGGAGTTTTCATTTTCTTTTCACGGAAAATGCATTTTCCATTTTCCGACTACCCAAAATGAGTTTTTTTGTGAAGGACCTACCATATATTTGTTGCAAAATTGGAACTAACCAATTTTATAAAATACTAGGACATATTTAATGCACAATTGACAAAATTGTTGGGTGTCAAAAGTTTTGATCCACCTCTGGTGAAAAATACAAATTCCCGCCAATTTAGTAGGAAGCGCGTAAAATTTGAACTGTAGTTGCCTCATAGTTTGCTCTATATTTTTTTCAGAAATCATTTCTAGGCACATAAGTATCTATTTAACAAGGAAACATCAAAAGTTTTCCAAGATTCAACCACTAGCTAGGAACGGTCAAGCCCGCCGTTTTGACCGTATTTTGAAACGGGCATAAAAAATTCAAAAAAATCAAAAAATTGGAAAACCTTCGCATTGTGTCATTATATGTGATCAAGTTTCCAGGAAAAATAATAAATTTGTAATACGGCAATTGTTTTTAAAAAGTGTTCTCAAAAATGAGTTGTCATGCGTGAGGATTCATGGCTTTCAAGCCAAATGATCAATCTTATGGCCACATTCATGGCATAGTTTGTTAAAATGATCTCATATTGTGCACAAGGGTGCATCTTGGAATTCCAAACAATGTTGCCTAAGGGAGTTTACATTTTCTTTTCATGGAAAATACATTTTCCATTTTCCGAGTGCCCGAAATGAGTTTTTTGTGTGAAGGAACTACCATATATTTGTTGCAAAATTGGACCTAATCAATTTTATAAAATACTTGGACATATTTAATGCACAATTGACAAAATTGTTGGGTGTCAAAAGTTTTGATCCACCTTTGGTGAAAAAGACAAATTCCCGCCGATTCAGTAGGAAGCGGGTCAAATTTGAAATGCGGATGCCTCATAGTTTGCTCTTTTATTCCAAAAATCATTTCTCGGTACATAAGTATCTATTTGATCAGAGAAATATCAAAAGTTTTCCAAGATTCAACCACTAGCTAGGAACGGTCAAGCCCGCCGTTTTGACCACATTTTGAAACGGGCATAAAAAGTTCAAAAAAATCAAAAAATTGGAAAACCTTCGCATTGTGTCATTATCTGTGACGAAGTTTCCAGGAAAATAATGAATTTGTAATACAACAATTATTTTAAAAAGGTGTTCTCATAAATGAGCTATCATGCGTGAAGATTCATGGCTTTCAAGCCAATTGATCAATCTTATGGCCACATTGATGGCATAGTTTTTTCAAATGATCTCATATTGTGCACAAGGGTGCATCTTGGAATTCCAAACAATGTTCCCTAAGGGTGTTTTCATTTTCTTTTCATGTAAAATACATTTTCCTTCTTCTGAGTGCCCGAAATGAGTTTTTTTGTGAAGGACCTACCATATATTTGTTGCAAAATTGGACCTAAACAATTTTATAAAATACTAGGACATATTTAATGCACAATTGACAAAATTGTTGGGTGTCAAAAGTTTTGATGCACCTCTGGTGAAAAATACAAATTCCCGCCAATTTAGTAGGAAGCGCGTAAAATTTGAACTGTAGCTACCTCATAGTTTGCTCTATATCTTTTTCAGAAATCATTTCTAGGTACATAAGTATCTATTTAACAAAGAAACATCAAAAGTTTTCCAAGATTCAACCACTAGCTAGGAACGGTCAAGCCCGCCGTTTTGACCGCATTTTGAAACGGGCATAAAAAATTCAAAAAAATCAAAAAATTGGAAAACCTTCGCATTGTGTCATTATATGTGACCAAGTTTCCAGGAAAAATAATAAATTTGTAATACGGCAATTATTTTTAAAAAGTGTTCTCAAAAATGAGTTGTCATGCGTGAGGATTCATGGCTTTCAAGCCAAATGATCAATCTTATGACCACATTCATGGCATAGTTTGTTCAAATGATCTCATATTGTGCACAAGGGTGCATCTTGGAATTCCAAACAATGTTACCTAACGGAGTTTACATTTTCTTTTCACGAAAAATACATTTTCCATTTTCCGAGTGCCCGAAATGAGTTTTTTGTGTGAAGGAACTACCATATATTTGTTGCAAAATTGGACCTAATCAATTTTATAAAATACTAGGACATATTTAATGCGCAATTGACAAAATTTTTTGGTGTCAAAAGTTTTGATCCACCTTTGGTGAAAAAGACAAATTCCCGCCGATTTAGTAGGAAGCGGGTCAAATTTGATATGCAGATGCCTCATAGTTTGCTCTTTTATTCCAAAAATCATTTCTTGGTACATAAGTATCTATTTGATCAGAGAAATATCAAAAGTTTTCCAAGATTCAACCACTAGCTAGGAACGGTCAAGCCCGCCGTTTTGACCACATTTTGAAACAGGCATAAAAAATTCAAAAAAATCAAAAAATTGGAAAACCTTCGCATTGTGTCATTATATGTGACCAAGTTTCCAGGAAAATAATAAATTTGTAATACAAAAATTATTTTTAAAAAGGTGTTCTCATAAATGAGCTATCGTGCGTAAAGATTCATGGCTTTCAAGCCAAATGATCAATCTTATGGCCACATTCATGGCATAGTTTTTTCAAATGATCTCAAATTGTGCATAAGGGTGCATCTTGGAATTGCAAACAATGTTCCCTAAGGGAGTTTTCATTTTCTTTTCACGGAAAATACATTTTCCATTTTCCGAGTGCCCAAAGTGAGTTTTTTTGTGAAGGACCTACCATATATTTGTTGCAAAATTGGACCTAACCAATTTTATAAAATACTAGGACATATTTAATGCACAATTGACAAAATTGTTGGGTGTCAAAAGTTTTGATCCACCTCTGGTGAAAAATACAAATTCCCGCCAATTTAGTAGGAAGCTCGTAAAATTTGAACTGTAGCTGCCTCATAGTTTGCTCTATATTTTCTTCAGAAATCATTTATAGGTACATAAGTATCTATTTAACAGAGAAACATGAAAAGTTTTCCAAGATTCAACCACTAGCTAGGAACGGTCAAGCCTGCCGTTTTGACCGCATTTTGAAACGGGCATAAAAAATTCAAAAAAATCAAAAAATTGGAAACCCTTCGCATTGTGTCATTATATGTGGTCAAGTTTCCAGTAAAAATAATAAATTTGTAATACGGCAATTGTTTTAAAAAAGTGTTCTCAAGAATGAGTTGTCATGCGTGAGGATTCATGGCTTTCAAGCCAAATGATCAATCTTATGGCCACATTCATGGCATAGTTTGTTCAAATGATCTCATATTGTGCACAAGGGTGCATCTTGGAATTCCAAACAATGTTGCCTAAGGGAGTTTACATTTTCTTTTCACGGAAAATACATTTTCCATTTTCTGAGTGCCCGAAATGAGTTTTTTGTGTGAAGGAACTACCATATATTTGTTGCAAAATTGGACCTAATCAATTTTATAAAATACTAGGAAATATTTAATGCAAAATTGACAAAATTGTTGGGTGTCAAAAGTTTTGATCCACCTTTGGTGAAAAAGACAAATTCCCGCCGATTCAGTAGGAAGCGGGTCAAATTTGAAATGCGGATGCCTCATAGTTTGCTCTTTTATTCCAAAAATCATTTCTCGGTACATAAGTATCTATTTGATCAGAGAAATATCAAAAGTTTTCCAAGATTCAACCACTAGCTAGGAACGGTCAAGCCCGCCGTTTTGACCACATTTTGAAACGGGCATAAAAAATTCAAAAAAATCAAAAAATTGGAAAACCTTCGCATTGTGTCATTATATGTGACCAAGTTTCCAGGAAAATAATGAATTTGTAATACAACAATTATTTTAAAAAGGTGTTCTCATAAATGAGCTATCATGCGTGAAGATTCATGGCTTTCAAGCCAAATGATCAATCTTATGGCCACATTGATGGCATAGTTTTTTCAAATGATCTCATATTGTGCACAAGGGTGCATCTTGGAATTCCAAACAATGTTCCCTAAGGGTGTTTTCATTTTCTTTTCATGTAAAATACATTTTCCTTCTTCTGAGTGCCCGAAATGAGTTTTTCTGTGAAGGACCTACCATATATTTGTTCAAATGATCTCATATTGTGCACAAGGGTGCATCTTGGAATTCCAAACAATGTTACCTAACGGAGTTTACATTTTCTTTTCACGGAAAATACATTTTCCATTTTCCGAGTGCCCGAAATGAGTTTTTTGTGTGAAGGAACTACCATATATTTGTTGCAAAATTGGACCTAATCAATTTTATAAAATACTAGGACATATTTAATGCGCAATTGACAAAAATTTTTGGTGTCAAAAGTTTTGATCCACCTTTGGTGAAAAAGACAAATTCCCGCCGATTTAGTAGGAAGCGGGTCAAATTTGAAATGCAGATGCCTCATAGTTTGCTCTTTTATTCCAAAAATCATTTCTTGGTACATAAGTATCTATTTGATCAGAGAAATATCAAAAGTTTTCCAAGATTCAACCACTAGCTAGGAACGGTCAAGCCCGCCGTTTTGACCACATTTTGAAACAGGCATAAAAAATTCAAAAAAATCAAAAAATTGGAAAACCTTCACATTGTGTCATTATATGTGACCAAGTTTCCAGGAAAATAATAAATTTGTAATACAAAAATTATTTTTAAAAAGGTGTTCTCATAAATGAGCTATCGTGCGTGAAGATTCATGGCTTTCAAGCCAAATGATCAATCTTATGGCCACATTCATGGCATAGTTTTTTCAAATGATCTCAAATTGTGCATAAGGGTGCATCTTGGAATTGCAAACAATGTTCCCTAAGGGAGTTTTCATTTTCTTTTCACGGAAAATACATTTTCCATTTTCTGAGTGCCCAAAGTGAGTTTTTTTGTGAAGGACCTACCATATATTTGTTGCAAAATTGGACCTAACCAATTTTATAAAATACTAGGACATATTTAATGCACAATTGACAAAATTGTTGGGTGTCAAAAGTTTTGATCCACCTCTGGTGAAAAATACAAATTCCCGCCAATTTAGTAGGAAGCTCGTAAAATTTGAACTGTAGCTGCCTCATAGTTTGCTCTATATTTTCTTCAGAAATCATTTATAGGTACATAAGTATCTATTTAACAGAGAAACATGAAAAGTTTTCCAGGATTCAACCACTAGCTAGGAACGGTCAAGCCTGCCGTTTTGACCGCATTTTGAAACGGGCATAAAAAATTCAAAAAAATCAAAAAATTGGAAACCCTTCGCATTGTGTCATTATATGTGGTCAAGTTTCCAGTAAAAATAATAAATTTGTAATACGGCAATTGTTTTAAAAAAGTGTTCTCAAGAATGAGTTGTCATGCGTGAGGATTCATGGCTTTCAAGCCAAATGATCAATCTTATGGCCACATTCATGGCATAGTTTGTTCAAATGATCTCATATTGTGCACAAGGGTGCATCTTGGAATTCCAAACAATGTTGCCTAAGGGAGTTTACATTTTCTTTTCACGGAAAATACATTTTCCATTTTCTGAGTGCCCGAAATGAGTTTTTTGTGTGAAGGAACTACCATATATTTGTTGCAAAATTGGACCTAATCAATTTTATAAAATACTAGGACATATTTAATGCAAAATTGACAAAATTGTTGGGTGTCAAAAGTTTTGATCCACCTTTGGTGAAAAAGACAAATTCCCGCCGATTCAGTAGGAAGCGGGTCAAATTTGAAATGCGGATGCCTCATAGTTTGCTCTTTTATTCCAAAAATCATTTCTCGGTACATAAGTATCTATTTGATCAGAGAAATATCAAAAGTTTTCCAAGATTCAACTACTAGCTAGGAACGGTCAAGCCCGCCGTTTTGACCACATTTTGAAACGGGCATAAAAAATTCAAAAAAATCAAAAAATTGGAAAACCTTCGCATTGTGTCATTATATGTGACCAAGTTTCCAGGAAAATAATGAATTTGTAATACAACAATTATTTTAAAAAGGTGTTCTCATAAATGAGCTATCATGCGTGAAGATTCATGGCTTTCAAGCCAAATGATCAATCTTATGGCCACATTGATGGCATAGTTTTTTCAAATGATCTCATATTGTGCACAAGGGTGCATCTTGGAATTCCAAACAATGTTCCCTAAGGGTGTTTTCATTTTCTTTTCATGTAAAATACATTTTCCTTCTTCTGAGTGCCCGAAATGAGTTTTTTTGTGAAGGACCTACCATATATTTGTTCAAATGATCTCATATTGTGCACAAGGGTGCATCTTGGAATTCCAAACAATGTTACCTAACGGAGTTTACATTTTCTTTTCACGGAAAATACATTTTCCATTTTCCGAGTGCCAGAAATGAGTTTTTTGTGTGAAGGAACTACCATATATTTGTTGCAAAATTGGACCTAATCAATTTTATAAAATACTAGGACATATTTAATGCGCAATTGACAAAATTTTTTGGTGTCAAAAGTTTTGATCCACCTTTGGTGAAAAAGACAAATTCCCGCCGATTTAGTAGGAAGCGGGTCAAATTTGAAATGCAGATGCCTCATAGTTTGCTCTTTTATTCCAAAAATCATTTCTTGGTACATAAGTATCTATTTGATCAGAGAAATATCAAAAGTTTTCCAAGATTCAACCACTAGCTAGGAACGGTCAAGCCCGCCGTTTTGACCACATTTTGAAACAGGCATAAAAAATTCAAAAAAATCAAAAAATTGGAAAACCTTCACATTGTGTCATTATATGTGACCAAGTTTCCAGGAAAATAATAAATTTGTAATACAAAAATTATTTTTAAAAAGGTGTTCTCATAAATGAGCTATCGTGCGTGAAGATTCATGGCTTTCAAGCCAAATGATCAATCTTATGGCCACATTCATGGCATAGTTTTTTCAAATGATCTCAAATTGTGCATAAGGGTGCATCTTGGAATTGCAAACAATGTTCCCTAAGGGAGTTTTCATTTTCTTTTCACGGAAAATACATTTTCCATTTTCCGAGTGCCCAAAGTGAGTTTTTTTGTGAAGGACCTACCATATATTTGTTGCAAAATTGGACCTAACCAATTTTATAAAATACTAGGACATATTTAATGCACAATTGACAAAATTGTTGGGTGTCAAAAGTTTTGATCCACCTCTGGTGAAAAATACAAATTCCCGCCAATTTAGTAGGAAGCTCGTAAAATTTGAACTGTAGCTGCCTCATAGTTTGCTCTATATTTTCTTCAGAAATCATTTATAGGTACATAATTATCTATTTAACAGAGAAACATGAAAAGTTTTCCAAGATTCAACCACTAGCTAGGAACGGTCAAGCCTGCCGTTTTGACCGCATTTTGAAACGGGCATAAAAAATTCAAAAAAATCAAAAAATTGGAAACCCTTCGCATTGTGTCATTATATGTGGTCAAGTTTCTAGTAAAAATAATAAATTTTTAATACGGCAATTGTTTTAAAAAAGTGTTCTCAAGAATGAATTGTCATGCGTGAGGATTCATGGCTTTCAAGCCAAATGATCAATCTTATGGCCACATTCATGGCATAGTTTGTTCAAATGATCTCATATTGTGCACAAGGGTGCATCTTGGAATTCCAAACAATGTTGCCTAAGGGAGTTTACATTTTCTTTTCACGGAAAATACATTTTCCATTTTCTGAGTGCCCGAAATGAGTTTTTTGTGTGAAGGAACTACCATATATTTGTTGCAAAATTGGACCTAATCAATTTTATAAAATACTAGGACATATTTAATGCAAAATTGACAAAATTGTTGGGTGTCAAAAGTTTTGATCCACCTTTGGTGAAAAATACAAATTCCCGCCGATTCAGTAGGAAGCGGGTCAAATTTGAAATGCAGATGCCTCATAGTTTGTTCTTTTATTCCAAAAATCATTTCTCGGTACATAAGTATCTATTTGATCGGAGAAATATCAAAAGTTTTCCAAGATTCAACCACTAGCTAGGCCACATTTAGTCATGTTACGCGGGACACATGCATGATCATACCGATCAATGATCTCAACAACCTGTAGTGAGTCAACATAAGTGAAGTCAGAAACTGGCAGTGTGTGTACATATGTTAACACAAGGTGTAAAAGGTACTCAGCGCCGTACATCTTGTGCAGCCAAAGATTACACCCACAAACAAGAAATCCAAATCCAGATCGGGAACCAGGGGGGCAAGAGGTAGAAAAAACAGGTGAAGCCAAAGATGTGCAATAGAGATTGGGGAACGACGACCCACGAGCAGCAGCCCATAGTGATGGTCGGCTCCATTCCACCATGACACGAGCGACACCGGAGCTCTGGCCTAGCTGCTCCTTCCCATGCCCGTCCTACTCATCCTCCCTTGCTACTCTTCATGAAGACCACACCAGCCATACTCTCTTTTGGCAGTGAGAGATGCAGCCCGATCTAGAATCACGATGTGTGGTGGCGCCAGATCAAGAACGCGGGAAGAGAAAGAGGCCGGGGAAGAGAGAGGGAACAGAAGGGAGAGGGGGGGTACCTCCATGTGAAGGGGAGGCTAGCCTCGCCGGTGTCCGTCCCTCCCGCTCCATATCTAGGAGAAGGTGAGGAGAGGCTCCAGATCGGGAACCTGGGAGAAGGCCGGTGAGGAGAGGCGGCGGTCTCCCGAGGCTCTTTCCTCTCACTTCGTCCATTGTGGGCGGCGGCAGCGGCGGCGACGAGAGGAGGAACGAGGGTCGCAGGGAGACGCGGGCTAGGTCTCTGGCTGCCCGCTCGCTTTCCCCCTTCTTTTTCCCTCACTGCTCTCCCTGCTTTTTCCCTCGCGTGGTGTGTTGCGCCCTTGCTGTTTTTTCCCATGCGCGGCGCGGTGCAGTGGTTTTTTCCCCTCACATGGTGTGTTGCACTCGAGCCATCGGTTGTGCCTAGCACTTCTTCAGTCTTTATATGTTCAATGTCTTCACAAATTTTCAGCTCAAAAGGAGGATCCTAGGTGGTACTTCCTTCACAATGCTTCTAGATGGACAAAAACTTTTGGAAATTCGCCGAGGAAGATTTACTGGGAAAATGGAGCTTAATTTTGTCATGAGGCAATGATTTGGATAGGAAATAGTGCCCAAAAATTTTGAGGGAAATCAAGAATATATAAATAGCACTTCCTTCACAAAGTGTTTTTCTGAACAGAATAGGAAAATGAATATTGTTGAATTATTTTTGAACTAGGCAAGGAAGGTTTTGTACATATTTGACAAAGATATGACCCAAAGAATTTATGAGATTTTTTGGGGAATTTTGGGAATGACAAAAATATAGGTTGCTTCACAACCTAGGGCAAAAACTGACACATGGAAATGACACATAAGCAAAACTGATGAGGTGACGCCTAGTCATAGCAACCCACCACAATTTACAAGGTTATGACCATCTATATTGGTCATGATCAGCTAGAAATAAGGCAGCGGACCAGTGCTATATGCTTTATGAGCATTTCGTGTAAGGGAATTACGACCTTTGTGACCAAAATGGTCGTTATAGTTTAGGGTTTGGATCCCCCCGAACAGCTTTTGACCAATTGGTCTCAAATGGTCATAGATCTATGACCAATTCTTCCAGGGTCACTGACAGAAGGTCACTAGTTGACATATTTCTTGTAGTGATAAAGCACTAGCAAATGCAACAGCATAAATCATTTGGGTTCAATCCATGCTCAGAGAACTTGGGGTAATTCCACTATAAAAAAAGACACATCTGTGACATTTTGGGTCAAACGAAATTTTTTCTGTCATACATATGACACTTCTATGACGATAATTGTGACAAAACCCGGTATCATCATAGATGTGGTGGGATCCTACTTCTACGAGAAAAAATCATGACAGAAAATGGGCTTTTCGTCCTGGGCGGTCTGGAGACGCAGCTGCATGACATTCTTTGGGCCATTCATGACGGAAAAAACCGTGGTAGAAGCGAGGGCGAGGAAAATTTCAGGGAGTTCCCGGTTACGGTGGGAGGTTGGGGGCCGAGCGATGCGCGTTTCTCTTGTACATGTACGCGCGTGTGTGCGAGGCGTTGGCTCTAACTAAACCCGAGCGAGGCGTTGGGCTCTAACTGAACCCGAGCGATTGCACTGCAGGCTACGCGTTACTGAACCCGAGCGATCTATCGATGGCTGTTAACTGAACCCGGTCGAGAGATTCCTTCGCTACTACTGCTAACTGAAGCCGGTCGATGCTGCCTCTGGATGAACAGTGAGC